>NC_133338.1:4600800-4900800 GCF_030506205.2 Paramisgurnus dabryanus | reverse complement strand
AAACTAGGTGGGAAGAATACCACCAACCTCAAGCGGCACCTGAAGGCTCATCACGCTAATATTTTTTAAAGGTAACTAGTCACGCTGTTAACATGTCATAAAAATACATTCAATTTTATTCGACATTCGACTTGTGACACATTTCAGGGTAAGCTTAAGGTTTTACTTGTATCTACTTGTCAAACCTAAGCCCATTTCCAATACTTTTTGTTGTGTATTTAAATAACAAGGCAAGGCACGCGTTTCTCAACTTTATAAGCGAGGTCGCAGCGTAACACAAACTCAACAAGAGGGAATATCAGGCTCAACTTTTTTGTTATGACATGCGCAGAAGGCACACCGACTAAAACAACGGCAAGCCCTCAGGGACAACCTTAATGCACATTTTAATAGTATTAAATACACCACACTTTTTAACCCAAATTAATTTGTTAAAGAATACTTTTTTACTGAAATTGACTTAAACTTGACTACAACCTTTTTGCGTTTTCGTCCACTAAAACTTGACTAAAACCTTTTTGTGTTTTCGTCGACTAAAACTTGACTGAAACCTTTTTGTGTTTTCGTCGACTAAAACTTGACTAAAACCTTTTTGTGTTTTCGTCTACTAAAACTTGACTAAAACCTTTTTGTGTTTTCGTCTACTAAAACTTGACTAAAACCTTTTTGTGCTTACGTCAACTAAAACTTGACTAAAACCTTTTTGTGTTTTCGTCCACTAAAACTTGATTAAAACCTTTTTGTGTTTTCGTCCACTAAAACTTGACTGAAACCTTTTTGTGTTTTCGTCGACTAAAACTTGACTGAAACCTTTTTGTGTTTTCGTCGACTAAAACTTGACTAAAACCTTTTTGTGTTTTCGTCCACTAAAACTTGACTAAAACCTTTTTGTGTTTTCGTCCACTAAAACTTGACTAAAACCTTTTTGTGTTTTCGTCCACTAAAACTTGATTAAAACCTTTTTGTGTTTTCGTCCACTAAAACTTGACTGAAACCTTTTTGTGTTTTCGTCGACTAAAACTTGACTAAAACCTTTTTGTGTTTACGTCGACTTAAACTTGACTAAAACCTTTTTGTGTTTTCGTCGACTAAAACTTGACTAAAACCTTTTTGTGTTTTCGTCGACTAAAACTTGACCGAAACCTTTTTGTGTTTTCGTCGACTAAAACTTGACCGAAACCTTTTTGTGTTTTCGTCGACTAAAACTTGACTGAAACCTTTTTGTGTTTTCGTCGACTAAAACTTGACTGAAACCTTTTTGTGTTTTCGTCGACTAAAACTTGATTAAAACCTTTTTGTGTTTTAGTCGACTAAAACTTGACTGAAACCTTTTTGTGTTTTCGTCGACTAAAACTTGACTGAAACCTTTTTGTGTTTTCGTCCACTAAAACTTGACTAAAACCTTTTTGTGTTTTCGTCGACTAAAACTTGACCGAAACCTTTTTGTGTTTTCGTCGACTAAAACTTGACTAAAACCTTTTTGTGTTTTCGTCGACTAAAACTTGACTAAAACCTTTTTGTGTTTTCGTCGACTAAAACTTGACTAAAACCTTTTTGTGTTTACGTTGACTAAAACTTGACTAAAACCTTTTTGTGTTTACGTCGACTTAAACTTGACTAAAACCTTTTTGTGTTTTCGTCCACTAAAACTTGATTAAAACCTTTTTGTGTTTTCGTCCACTAAAACTTGATTAAAACCTTTTTGTGTTTTCGTCGACTAAAACTTGATTAAAACCTTTTTGTGTTTTCGTCCACTAAAACTTGACTGAAACCTTTTTGAGTTTTCGTCGACTAAAACTTGATTAAAACCTTTTTGTGTTTTAGTCGACTAAAACTTGACTGAAACCTTTTTGTGATTTCGTCGACTAAAACTTGACTAAAACCTTTTTGTGTTTTCGTCGAATAAAACTTGACTAAAACCTTTTTGTGTTTTCGTCCACTAAAACTTGACTAAAACCTTTTTGTGTTTACGTTGACTAAAACTTGACTAAAACCTTTTTGTGTTTTCGTCGACTAAAACTTGACTGAAACCTTTTTGTGTTTTCGTCGACTAAAACTTGATTAAAACCTTTTTGTGTTTTCGTCGACTAAAACTTGACTAAAACCTTTTTGTGTTTTCGTCGACTAAAACTTGACTAAAACCTTTTTGTGTTTACGTCGACTAAAACTTGACTAAAACCTTTTTGTGTTTTCGTCGACTAAAACTTGACTAAAACCTTTTTGTGTTTTCGTCGACTAAAACTTGACTAAAACCTTTTTGTGTTTTCGTCGACTAAAACTTGACTAAAACCTTTTTGTGTTTTCGTCGACTAAAACTTGACTAAAACCTTTTTGTGTTTTCGTCGACTAAAACTTGACTAAAACCTTTTTGTGTTTTCGTCGACTAAAACTTGACTAAAACCTTTTTGTGTTTACGTTGACTAAAACTTGACTAAAACCTTTTTGTGTTTACGTCGACTTAAACTTGACTAAAACCTTTTTGTGTTTTCGTCCACTAAAACTTGATTAAAACCTTTTTGTGTTTTCGTCGACTAAAACTTGATTAAAACCTTTTTGTGTTTTCGTCCACTAAAACTTGACTGAAACCTTTTTGAGTTTTCGTCGACTAAAACTTGATTAAAACCTTTTTGTGTTTTAGTCGACTAAAACTTGACTGAAACCTTTTTGTGATTTCGTCGACTAAAACTTGACTAAAACCTTTTTGTGTTTTCGTCGAATAAAACTTGACTAAAACCTTTTTGTGTTTTCGTCCACTAAAACTTGACTAAAACCTTTTTGTGTTTACGTTGACTAAAACTTGACTAAAACCTTTTTGTGTTTTCGTCGACTAAAACTTGACTGAAACCTTTTTGTGTTTTCGTCGACTAAAACTTGATTAAAACCTTTTTGTGTTTTCGTCGACTAAAACTTGACTAAAACCTTTTTGTGTTTTCGTCGACTAAAACTTGATTAAAACCTTTTTGTGTTTTCGTCGACTAAAACTTGACCAAAACCTTTTTGTGTTTACGTCGACTAAAACTTGACTAAAACCTTTTTGTGTTTTCGTCCACTAAAACTTGACTAAAACCTTTTTGTGCTTACGTCGACTAAAACTTGACTAAAACCTTTTTGTGTTTTCGTCGACTAAAACTTGATTAAAACCTTTTTGTGTTTTCGTCGACTAAAACTTGATTAAAACCTTTTTGTGTTTTCGTCCACTAAAACTTGACTAAAACTATCAAGTTTATAACTAAAAAGCATTTTCGTCCAAAAGACTAAGACTAAAACTAATAGGGCTGCCAAAAACAACACTGCTCTATAACATGCTGTTTTCAATTCAATTCAATTCAATTTTATTTATATAGCGCTTTTCACAAAAGTCAATTGTTTCAAAGCAGCTTTACATAAATAGAAGCAGTGAAAAGCACAGAAAACGACAGATAGCACAACAGAATACATGATAGCATGAGCAGTTAAATTTGCTGCGGCTATGACTCAATATTATAATTGCACGTATTACTAAAGCAACGTATAGAAGAGGAAGCTAGGTAAAGCCCAAAAAGGCTGCCTCCCCGGGGTGAAAAACCCCCTAGGAGAAAAAAAACCCCGTGCTTTTATCCGAGGAAAAATAAGTCCTAGGAGGGAAAAACCCTTGGGAGAACGGAAATGGAGATTTAGCGGAGATTAAGCGGTTCTGCCGGTGATCGTTGGTCAGGTATCAGCTGGGCATAACGTTGAAGGACGGCCAGTAGATCAGAGGTGTGCCGACTTTCACATCTACCGGGACTGGGTCTGTTTGTCTCGTCCTCGGGTCGAGGACGAGACAGGGAGAGAAAAACAAAATCGTATTAGCGTAGCAGCCGTTCATATGTATTGAAGTGTCACACAGTGATGTGGTTTAACTCAGCTTAGTTCCAGACAGACTAAATATTGCGGCATAATAATATTATCCACAGTTGAGGATTTAGCAAATTGGGGGCCCAATGCGAGGGTATATATGGTAAATAAGGGTCACCTTCCGATCTTTAAGAGAAAATGAAACCTGATTTTTTTGATTCTCTTGTTAATGTGACATCACATTGATAAAGCCCACCCACGACCACTGCTGACCGAGTGATACATGTGTTTGTTGGCACATTGTAGCGTTAATGCGGCTAGGATGCTATTGTGTCAGAATGTATTCCAGGGATGCATACTTGTCCCCTTTAAAGCGAAATTCGCCATTTTGGATGCAAAAGAGCTCCTTCTTGTGATTCGTTCAGCTCCGATGAGTTTTTGAAAATAAGGTTGGGGGTTCTGCAACCGGTTCGCAGTGAATAAAATGATGAAAATCATATCCACCTATTGTGGTAACGCTGTCAATTTGCTGATCAGTTTGGCGGGTTATTTTTTACAATTTATAGTCACCTTTTTTGCTGTCGAAGTCTAAGCAGATTAAGCGCACATACTCATCTCATGAAAGTGAAAGTAACAAGTAAAGGCGCACTGGTTTGTTTGCCTTGCACAGATACAGGAAAAACATCATGTGCGGTTAGTAAAGTCCCAGGTCACGTTACCTCACAGATCTGGGAAGGATAACCGCAGTCACAACAACTACGAAAAGCCTTGGTAAACAGAATTGTACAGGACAACTAATTGTGTGTGTCACATACTCACTCTCTGTCACTGTGTTAATGTACACTCAACGGAGATGTCGGCAAACTGTTGCATATCTCCCTTTACAATAGCTGCGCTACATTATAATGTGATATTCTACATGCAATTGTTCATAGATGTCAACATGCAACGACGAATGTTCTTGTGTAATATAAGCAAACGAGTGTCGCGTTAATTTAATGTGAAACATTGCGCATAAATAATGCCTCAGCGCTGCCCCCTTTGTGAAATAATACTTTGGGCCAGCATGAGAGACACCGGCTCAGTGCTTGACCCTCAGTCACTACATACAAACGAAAAGGAAATATATTTTATTCTTATGCTATGTTTCCATCGAGACTTTAATTCGATGTTTTAAATTTGTAGTGTTTAATAATACATTTTCAATTTGTTGCCCCTTTTTACAGGAATATTGAGAGTCATTTGGTGATCACCAAAAACGTGGATGCTTGCGGTGGGACTCCGAACTTCGTGAGCTCATTGGAGCACGCCCAAGCTCAACTCACCTTGTCCTACAACCGCAGAGGAAATCTGGCCATCCACCTGATCAGTCCACAGGGGACACGTTCCACATTGCTTGCACCCAGGTTAGACACGTGCATGAAGTCTCTCGAGTACTTTAAAATTGCTGGCATCATTACACATCCCCTTGTTTAGGCGAGTCTAATGGTTCGTGTCTTGTCTCTCAGACCTCACGATTACTCCTCGGAGGGCTTTAATGACTGGGCTTTTATGACCACCCACTCCTGGGATGAGGACCCTCGTGGAGAATGGAGCCTGGAGATCGAGAACACGGCTGGAACCAGCGACTACGGTAGCCACTTTTTATTTCTAAGCCTATCTCTAACAAGTGCTTTTATATCTCTCGCTATCATCAATGGCATGAACCAAAACATTTTTAAAACGATTAAAGGTCTAATCATTTGATTGTTATCTAGATAAACCCCTCTTTTGTATACATCCCATTGTTTGATACTTTACAGAAAGCCACAATGTATCCTCTCTCTAAATCCGCTTGTCTTGCCCAATTCATTTTTCTACTTTTATGTCACGCTTTATTTGTTTTTCTTCACCACACCCTGCAGTAAATCTGATTAATTAAATCTAGCTAAGTAAGTTTTTCCTCCCTATCACGCTTTCCAGCTGCCCCTGAACACTGTAAATAAAGACTGACGTCCATTCATTTGTTCTGCTCAGATTTTTAAAAGAGTCATTGGTGAAGTGCATTATCTGAGCCATTTCTCTATGTTTTTGTTTAAGAAACTAACTGAAACTGGATGTTGACGCTATAGTTACTGAATAATATGGTTAAGAAGTCTATGTGGATGTTCTGTTGCATGACAAAATGAAGATCTAGCACACAAAATAAACATGCTCTATAAGAGATTATGTAAGGCATAATGTACGGTCAGATGGTCATTACAGACGAAATTGACTTTTTCTTATTACACAGCCACTTACCAAATAAATAAACGGATGGATGTGGAGTATCGATTTAAACTCATTTCGTTTTAGAAGAAAGAGACGATGAAGTGACACAAGAAACAGGAAACAAACAGCGATGTGGGAAATCTGTTGCTTAGGACAACAGCCTATAATGCAGTTATATCGTTAAGTGGTCATTATACAAAATTAAGTGACTGCTGAATGCCATAATTGGCCAATTAAAATCTATTCTAACTATTTGTTCCAGGAAGCTGTATAAGAAAATGCTTAGCCCTTCAAAATCTCTTTGGATGAGCCACATTTGATTTGTAAATAAACAGAAATATACATTGCAATTGTGTACACATTCTGTATTAGCTACAATAGACTATGTTGTATTTGTTTTTATTAAGGAACATAATATTAATCATTGTTGTTTATCATTTATCAAAGCAATAAGATATGAGAGGGGCCCACTTTAGTCATTGTTTTCACAAAACAAAAGGGCAAACAAAAGGGAAAACAAAGGGCACTGATGTATTTTAAAATATGTAAGTGCAAGTTGTTTTCAGTTTGGACAGCTCTTACATTTATTTTAGTGGTAACACTTTACAATAAGGTTTATTAGTTAACATTAGTTAACTACATTAGTTAACATAATGATCTGCACTTATACAGCATTTTTTAAATATTTGTTTATGTTAATTTCAACAATTAGTAATACTTTATTAAAATCTTGTTAACATTAGTTAATGCA
Organism: Paramisgurnus dabryanus; assembly: GCF_030506205.2. Taxonomy (NCBI): domain Eukaryota; kingdom Metazoa; phylum Chordata; class Actinopteri; order Cypriniformes; family Cobitidae; genus Paramisgurnus; species Paramisgurnus dabryanus. The sequence goes on along the minus strand of NC_133338.1, from coordinate 4,893,983 downwards.
CTGTGAACAAACATGAACAAACAATTTAATTTTTTTTTTCTATTAACTAACATTAACAAAGAACAATAAATAACAATAAATTAATAAATACTGTAACAAATGTATTTCTCGTGGTTTGTTCATGTTATTTAATACATTAACTAATGTTAAATAATGAACCTTATTGTAAAGTGTTACTATTTTAGTCTAGGACTAGTCTAATCCATGTCCGGAAACCGCCCCAATATGTTTTGTTTATTTATATATTATATTTAAATATGTTTTAACTGGGCAAACTTATTTAAAAATAATTATTAAAATATAAAAATGTAAGATTATATTGGTAAAACTCAATGTGTGGCTTTTGCACTTTTTAAAGTACACATCTATACAGAAATATTTAGGGGCGGTTTCCCGGACAGGGATTAGACTAGTCCTAGACTAAAAAAAAGGAAAGCGCTGTCCAGACTGAAAACAACTTGCACTGATATATTTTTAAATACATCAGTGCTCTTTGTTTTGCCTCAAAATGCACACAAGTAATGTTTTTAGTAAGACATGTTTGTTAAAACTAGTTATATTTCATAATCAAACTAAGGTCTAATCCTGTCTTAAACTAATCCATGTTGGGGAAACCATTCCTTAGGGTTTTATTTAGCTATAATAAGTAAAAAAAATCTAATCTAATAGATTCAAATAATCGCTTAATTGGGGGGGATATTGTCTGGTTTAGGGATGTTGCGGTACCAAAATTTCAAAAGTTGGTGCCGATGCCGGTAAAAAATAGAAACACTATTCTCGGTACCGATTTCGGTTCCAAACTAAAACACAAAAACATGCTTATTAAACACTCTTTTATTAATAAAGTTAATTGTCAATATAAAAAATAAAAGCATTGCCATTATGTACATTACCCCCTGTAAAAGTTTTTAAAGCATTAAATGGTTAATAAAGACCCTGCTTTTACTGTACTAACTATTAAGTTAACAAACTGGTGTTTATTTCAATCCAACATTAAAATGAAACTATGCTATAACGCTCATAAAGCAAACGCAAGCTAAACTGAAGCTCACCTGCTTGAACTCCAATGAATCCAGATGGCGGCCATAAATGTGTTTCCTCGTTTCTTCCCGACTCTTTGCTCGTTCGCTCTGTAATCTGCTTGAAGTATCTCTGTGTGCATCTCTACACATCTTTAAATGATTTGGTGGAGTTCAGTGACCCCGTATCGGCACTCGTTGCATTGCGTCTATGAAAAGTTTCGGACTGACAACCTGTGAAAACAGCACATCATATCCGTCTGGACCAGGTTCTGCTGTGATTCCGGTACTTAAGATAACCTGGTACCAATGCTTTTTAGTATCGACTTGGTACAGAATACCCGGTACTTAGTTACTAGGTGGTTTGTGGTACTTTTTTAGGTGAAAGAATCTAAACATCTCTCTTTCTCTCTCTCTCGCTCCCATTAGGCACCCTAACCCAGTTCACGCTGGTTCTGTATGGCACTGCGCCCAGTTTACCCATCTCTTCATCTCCTGACTCGGGTGTGATGGTTGACAGCAGCTGCAAAACCTACGACCTCAATCAAGTCTGCACAGGTGAGTGTCACAGCTACTCATGATGAAAGTGTGCCCCCTACCAGCTGCTCATGGTACTTATCTACACTTAATTCAGTTGTTTCATTTTGAGTTGGTGACATCAGAATAGCACACTACTATTTTATTTTTATCAAACTCTTTGCTGTGCACAATCTGCTAATTTTCTGAATGCTTGAAACCTGAATGACCTGCTGCATTAAACAAAATGTCCAGAATACATCCAGTGAATACTGAATCACACAATGCAATGCCATTTCCAGTATAAAGACTGTACTGTTTTATTATTTTTTTATTATTATGTTTAAATAAACATTTGTAGTATAAATGATAAAAGAAAACGAGAGCATTTGTAGTAATGCAGCACACTTACTGTATTATCAAAATATTCTTCTACTAAATAATTATCTGAAGACCAGCTGTAACTAATGATTTAAATCCGAGCTATAAACCTCGCTTACAGCTCCCATTTGCCTCCGTCGAGTGTCTGTGCTGGTCATGTCTTTCTGTTAAATTGTGTGTTAATAACTCCATCCTGAAACGAGCTCGTGATGCCAGCTGCATTGGCAGGAGTGTACAGGGCTGCTGTCCAGTGTAGCTTGTGGTCATGCCGCTCTCTCTGCCAGCTCATTTTTACCTTCTCATACATTACACTTTTATCCACCGGTGTCTGCTCACCTTTCAATGACACCTTCATTAATGCCACTGCCAAATCTTCACCGCAGGCTTTAACTAGCTTTGCGAGACGTCCATCAGATACCTTTACCTGCTTTAACCCCTTTGAGCACCATAATGGCATATGAAGTATGCCATACTTATTTCTGAAGGCCCTACTCACAATAAATATAATGCAATTTAGTCTCATGTAGCCTCATGAAGTCTGGTCTACTTTGCGGTCCATGCTGGTCTTGATAAACCACCCAGTTACAGGGGAAGGTTTGACCTGCCTGCATATAATGCAATTTAGGTGTGGGTTTAGAGATGAGTGTTTATGTATTAAGGACTTTACGGATGCATATAGTACATCATATTATTGTACATGCATAATCTTGGAGAAATTAACATATCAACTCATGTGAAGGTTGACTTATTAGTGGGGAAAAACACTTGTTATCCACCTTATTTTCGAACGCAGAACTAAGTGAAGTGACGTATTTGTGCAAGATGTCCTTTCCAATAGCCAGCCTGTAAAAACAGTGAAGTGGGAGCACGCATAACACATGATTTAAACAGTTATGGTAAAAATTTACTACACCCGCCGTGTATGAACCCGTGTGAGGATGAAATTAAGAAGTTGCCTGATATATCAAATGAAGATATATTCAATCATTTTGTGTTGTTGTTGTTGTTGACGGGTCTTCAATGCGCAAATATAAAATGTTTAAAATGTCACAATAACCATAATAAACATTAAATTCTTGCATGTATTGTATTGTTTTCGTTTTATAAAATATTATTACAGCACTTCTCACTAGATGGAGACATGGGCTCATTAAATAATTTGCTTTTTTTAAACTATTTGTTGTTGATTTAAAACATAACAAAAGTACGCAAACACATTAAAAACTATTATAAACATTAACTAATAAGCTATTTGACGTATATATTCTTTACTGTAATCGCACTTTTGTAATAATATATAGTAGAATAAATACCAGCATATTTTTATCAGCATAATATTAGATGTGTGGAAAATGGGCACACGTGCGCCACATACACATTCGGCTCTTATGCTTGTATTATGGTTAAAACCAATGTTTTGTAGAGATTTACTGCATTTGTATCAGCTATTATGGCAACCACTAACTGCACAAATTATGTCGGTCTTCCTGGATTTAATAATAAACATTAAAAAGCCAGTCAAAACGGCACACTCGTGTCCCTTGCAATATGACTACCATTGGCTTTAGTGGCTCACCGGAAGTCTTAACACAAAGGAGCTCAAAGATGGCGGCGCCAACATTTACTTAAAAAATGAGGTGGATAGAAATGTGCGATATTGGCCAAAAATGCATATCTATGATTTTTCTGATAATGAGACCAGAGAATATTTTGGATAGTCTTATATTGTTCTAGCTCCCTCCTGCAACAACTAATTGATAAAAAATTATAACATTATTGATTAGTTTGTCCGTTACATCACTTGCTCCCGCACCAATGTCGGACAGCGTGGACGGCAGCGTTGCCAGGTCCTCTGCATTTCGGCCGAGTTCCAAAGTGGGCTACTTTTTTGTTTCTGCAGGTTTCTGCAGATTAGAGATTAAATGATTCATTAGTTGTTGGTATTTGAGCTGTGAATAGTCATTGGGATGCTTTTGGACTCATTTTTAATGGCCATTGGGTTGGTTTTGTTACACGCATCTGGCAACCCTGACCGGACAATGGTGGAAGCAAAAACGCAAACAAATGCTGGTTAATAAAGTTTAATTTCTTTTAATATAAGTGAGTTTGTATTTGTTTAATTGTTGTTGGTATTTCATAAAAATAGAAGTGAACCACAAACTAAGCATCTGTTTTAAAAATAAGAAGAAAATCCAGGTTTTTATTACTGTAACAACGCATGTGCATCACTTTTATATCATAATGACTTTTTTTGTTAATAACGACTAATGTTGATTCTCATCAATGTCTAAAGTTGGAAATTAAAATGAGTTTTTTAATCTGTGGCAAAATTTCCTCCCCAGCACATCCCTGAAAACTCAATTAATTTAATTTATTTATATTTTGACATCAACGTATTAGTTTATATTTAAATTTATTTATATTTTGACATCAACGTGTTAGTTGGGGCTGCAACTAATTAATTGGGCGATTAATCGACTAATCGCATAAAAACAAATATTTATTCTATATTCTATTCTATCTATATTTTATAGATGTAACTATTTAAATGCTGCACAAAATATAAAAATCATATACAAATTAAAAACCTTATTTAGCTTTAATAAGTGAAAATGTGATTGAATAAATATTTATGTTTTTACGCGATTAGTCGATTAATCGCCCAATTAATTAGTTGCAGCCCCAACTAATACGTTGATGCTGATGTTGTTAACTAAACAAAAAAGGTCTTTATGATTTAAAATATAAGCATTCAGGTACTAAACCATAGCGCAAATGGAAACAATCATACACGGCATAAGAAGTGATGTGCAGCTTTATATAATGGCCTATTGCTTTAATGAAAGTGAGTTCCTCTTCAGCCATTTGTACGCTATTATGTTTATAATAGTTCATATTCTTGATTTTATAATCCGTTTAAAAATATTATTATGAACTGACTGTATTTGTCAGGAAAAACCATAAATAACTTCTCAAGTAACTTCCCTTTCCTGGTTGCTGTTCTCGTTACAGACATAAAAAGCGCGGCCAGCTATAATAAAAGTGTTTGTACGGGCCGGCGCAAAGAGCAAGATCGGCTAAAGTGATAAAATTGAATATGTTGTTAATTTTAAACTCATACACATGGCGCAATGAATGCTCTGAATGTGCATGCAAATTGAATTTGTGGGCACTAAAGGCTGGTTTTTGAAAAGCAAGTGATATACTTGCACATTAAAACAACAACGATATTATTGCAAACAATGCATCATGCACACCCCTAGTATGTTATCTTAAACTTATCACTCTTAACAAAACCCACAGGAAGTATATTTGTCATTATAGCAATAAGCCGAGTTGTCATCTCAGATCCCTTGAGAGATAGGAGGTACACATCTGTGTCTACATGTTTTAATGCTGAATGTTGATACCCGCATTTGGTTTTGATGATCGATGACACCATGCTTGAATTTCAGTTGGTTTCTCACCTTATTCCTTGACAAGGCTTGCACACATTATGGTGGTCAAGAAATGTTCATACTTCCCTGTGCCGGTGACAATTGAAGAGCTCAGATGCAGACGTCACAGAGATAAAGATATTGACCATATGATCTCGGCACATTCTATACGTTCATCAAATAATTTCGCTTTAAATCGGCTTAATGCCATTCAGAAATACTGCTTTGTTGGCAGAATCTGTCGATTTTGCAAAGTCCTCTAAGTGTAAAGAAGAAGAATTGAATATACAAGTTTTTTACCCCTGTAAATGAAGTTTACCGAATCTTTTGGGATATTCGGACCCAAATTAAGCCTTTTACCTTCATACAGAAAGGACAGTGCATTGGAGTGACTGGATTTGGTGTGAATAGGCATCACAAAGCAGACTAACCACAGCTTACTATGTAGTTTTATCACAAAGTCTTTGGTCAGTATGATCATGAGTTGGCATGTTAGCATTTTAAGCATTGTAGAAAACGTAAATAAGCGGTGACAGCGCAGAATGATGCAGCGTTTGGCTTCAGTGTGCACACTGATTCATAACGTGAGCTGCCCAACTATTCAGACTTTTTAAAGGGCACATATTATGACCATTTTTACAAGATGTAACATAAATCTCAGGTGTGTTTCAGCTCAAAATACCCCACAGATCATTTGTTATAGCATGTCTCAAATGCCCTTATTTGGCTGAGAGCAAAAAAGCACTCTTATCGTGTGTATTTTTTAAATGCAAATGAGATATAGATCTTCACTTCCTTACCAAGAGACAGTGAGTGCTTTTGGTTAAAGGGACACTCCACTTTTTGAAAATAGGCTCATTTTCCAGCTCCCTTAGAGTTAACAGGGTTCCCATGAGTCCTTGAAAGTTTGTGAATCTGGGGGAAACAATTCAAGGCCCTGGAAAGGTTTTGAAAATATGCATACATAGATACAGGTCATTGAAAGTGCTTGAATCTATTTTATGAAAAAAGTTTTCTGGAAAAATTCTAGACTTTTTAAGCACACGTGCTAAACTGTTCGCTTTAAATGTTTATATCTTCTGTATGTGAATGTTGATTCATACCAAAATGCTTTTTTGCATAGTTGTGTTTAACACATAAAAACGTCTCGGGTTACGTATGTAACTGTTGTTCCCTGAGAAGGGAACGAGACACTGCGTCTCCCTTTCCATACTTCCTGCGTCCCTGTAACGCCGTCCTTGGCAATATTTCAGATAGCGATATACTTCCTGGCTCCCGCGTCACCCTGTCTTTGTTGTTAAGCCTCACCATTGGTTGAATTTGATATACACATTCAAACGCACTTACCCCTGGAGGCGTCCCCAAAGTCTCACACAGTGACGCAGCGCGAGTTCCCTCGAAAGGGAACTGTAACAATGTATCTTAAAAGTTAACACGATGTAACCTTGCTCTCACTTGAAATGTGTCCCCACATTTAGTCCTTGAATTTGAGGGAATTGGACCTGGAAAGTCCTTGAAAGGTCCTTGAAAGGTCCTTGAATTTGAGATTAAAGGGATAGTTCGGCCAAAAATGATATTAAACCCATGATTTACTCATCCCCAAGCTGTCCGAGTTGCATATGTCCATCGTTTTTCAGACAAACACATTTTCGGATATTTTAGAAAAGGTTTTAGATCTTTCAGTTGATTAAGTGTAATGTTACGGGCTCCACGACCTTCAAGTCCAAAAAAAGTGCGTCCATCCTTCACAAATTAAATCCAAACGGCTCCAGGATGATAAACAAAGGTCTTCTGAGGGTAATCCACGCGGTGTTGTTGTAGAAATATCCATATTTAAAACTTTATTAATGAAAATAACTACCCTCCGGTAGCGCCGCCATCTTAGACTCCTCTGTATTCAGGAGAGAGTATTAGTGTAGTGAACGCACTTTTCTTAGTGACGTATGACAAATTCGGAGGGCGGGGGCACAGAGCAGCTCTCATCCTGAATGTGGAAGCGACTAAGATGGCAGCGCTACCGGAAGGTTGTGGACCCCGTAACATTACATTCAATCAACTGAAAGTTCTAAAACATTTTCTAAAATATCCGAAAATGTGTTTGTCTGAAAAACGATGGACATATGCAACTCTGACAGCTTGGGGGTGAGTAAATCATGGGTTTAATATAATTTTTGGCCAAACTATCCCTTTAACTAAGGTGTGGGACCCCAGAATTAAACATTTGATTTTTACCATTTTGGAATCCGTTTAGCCTAGAAGTGGGGAACCCTGGATCCTGGAGGGCCACTGTGCTGCAGAGTTTAGTTCCAACCCTAATCCTAACCGTCCTGGTCACATAATACATTTAAGGACACAAGACCTCTTGTGATATATCTGTCCATTAGGGAATAGGAAAGATGAGTTACCTCATAGACATCCATCTTCTATTTCTTTTTTTAAGGGACAAATCAAATGATTAGTTTTTCACAAATGCTTTCATCATGCAGTCTGCCTATACCGAAGGCAAAATATTAATGCATGTACATTTTGGATGGGTTTAGAGAGGTAATGAGCTGTATCTTTTACATCTTTCTTAAGTGATTAAAAATGTATTTCTTCCTCTTCTCTACACAGAGTGCAACCCAGGCTTCTACTTGTACCAGAAAGGCTGCGTGAGAGACTGTCCAGCCGGTTACACACCGGGCACCCGTCCCGTTGTACTCCCCAACAACGAGGTGTTACCGGTCGTCCACCCCGCCTGCGTGCCCTGTCACCCCGTCTGCCTCACCTGCAGCGCCACGGGACCTCAGGACTGCATCTCCTGCCCCCCTCACAGCCACCTGGACCCCGTCACCAGCAGCTGTTTACACCAGAACCAGATCCTTCGAGAGACTCAGGACAGCCGATCGCACGGCAACGGCTTGTCCGGGAACCTCCACCCGGTCTTCACCTCTAACCTGCCCGTCGCCATGGCGGTGATCAGCTGTGCCTTCATCGTGGCTACGTTTTGTGGCGTGTTCGGCTTGCTGCAGCTTCGCTCCCGCGGCTTCGCACCGATCCTCACGGGATTGGACGCCTTCTCGCATGTGGACTTCGGCTTGAACCGAACTGCCGTCGCCTATAAGGGCATTCCCAGCGTTTGGATGGACGATGGCATTACCGAGTCTGATAATGAAGAGTTTGATATCCACAATGAGAGGACTGGCTTCATCAAAACACAAAGTGCTCTTTAACCCCGTCTTGACCACGTCCTTTGCCTCTACTGCACTGTTGTCTCTTTTTGTAGCCACCGGTGTGTTTCTTTACTGGGGTTCGTCTGACTGATCTCACTTCCTGTTTCATTCTCAAGGGTTTTTTGTGATCTTTTTCCACCTCTCCTAATTACGAGCCATGGTTGACATTAATTCACGCTCTTGACCAGTGAGAAGCTTCCGATCACGAGCGACGAGGACGGCGTGATGTCGACCGGGCTCAAGTCTTAAAACTACAATAAACGTGATTGTTGTTTGGCCTCTTTCATATTATATAAAATGCCTAGTGAGATTTAAAAACAAGATAGTAAAATGTTTGCATACAATAAACAATTTTTAATCGATACAGTGCAACTATGTTTATATACAGTCAGACTTTACGCTGGGTCTGACTCGCTGGGAGCCTTTTAGAAGAACATATCAATGGTCAGGATCTGAGGTGGAGGTCGTGTTGTGTGCTTTCTGCTTCCCATAGCATCTACATGGCTAAATTTACTTTGTTTTTGGATGGCCCATTCACCAGAAATACCAATTCGTGTCGTTGCAAATATATTTGCAAAATGTCTTTTTTCCATTTAATGAGCGAATGGAGTCTAAAACGGTCAAGATCCTAAAAATACAGAAAAAGCATCTAACTTTTCGAGTTTTGTAAAATCAATTTATTGATTGTGTAAAAAAACATGTGTGAAAACTAAAAGTGCACAATACTACATTCAAGATGTTTTTTTCTTTTTGGAGAAGCTTTGGTCACTATTTGTGTTCATAGTATGGAAAAGACAATCATGATCATTCTTTAAAGCGATGGTTCACCCAAAAATGTTGATACAAGCTGTTTGTATTGGCCCCATTCACTTCCTAAGTAGTTAAAAGAATACTATGGGAGTGAATGGGGCTCATGAACTGTTTGATTATGAACATACAGGTTTGTAACAACATGGGAGTGAGTAAATGCTTACAGAATTCTCATTTTTGGGTGAACTATCCTTTTAAAAGTTCTTTTTAAGGCATTTGTGAGGTTTCGTTTAGGTCCAAGCTAGTTTAGCAGGATAGTTTGAAAAAAAAAAAACACCAGAATAAATCCCTCCCAATGACACATCAAATGCTTCCTTTATAATGCCTGTAGTGGTTGTTATTATTTTACCGAACTTAATAAGGTTCTTCGAGGTGTCCTTTGCATAATCTGGGTGATGTTTTTTATTGAAAAGTAATCAAAGAAAGGGCTCAAGTGGGTTTTATAGAGGCTTGACTCTTTATTTCTTATGAAGTCCATTCATCATGTTTGTTTGATAGTGTATCAGACACTTTTGAATATAGAGTCACACATTCATGATCCGCAAGTGCTACATCTTTTAAGAAATCATGTTAATGATGTGATGCATTAAACGTGTGTCACATTTGCGCTTGCAGTCGGTTGTGTTCGTTTTGCTGATAAATGATGTCAGGGTTTTATCACTATCATGCAGAGTCTGCTGGTTTAGCATTAAACTACACATTATGGTCTTATAGCTGTGCAAAACAAAAAATTGTATAAAGATAATATAATATGGCCAGTTATAAAACACTCACACCAGACTGTAGTTCAGGCTCATAATGCGTACCATTCAAATTTACCGTTTTAAAAATGTAAACTAATATCTCCTCCACCTTTGATTTTCATAGGTGTTGAATATCTTTATAATGATGGTGTTGTGGATCTGGTCCCGACCTGTTCTTGAATCGGCTTTTACCACAAAAACATGAAATTCCTCCCATTCGAAACAAAACAGCAATTTTAGCTGAACGATTATTTCTTTATCATCTGCATTTCTTTGCACTCTTGTTTAGTTAAATAGTAAAGCCTATGCGACCCGTTTTCAAAAGCCTCACTACATGTGTTTGTCAAGGTATGACCAAAGACTAGAGGATGAAAAACTGTTTTTTCTAGAGTTATAATAACATCATAAAAACATTCAATGTCATGGGGGTTTGTTTGTTTGGGGTTTTTCATTTGTTTGACACGTATATAATATTTTACATGAGCCAAACACAGTCTGGCGTCACCTTTATGTTGTAATCATGACGATGCTTAAATGTCTCTGTGTTCAGTCTCACAAAGTTTCGTTCACACTAAACCTTCTGGAGTCATAGGATTGTAATTTTACCTTCAGTTTATTTTTTACACCTTTGTAAGAGTCAACGGATGCATGTAGAGCCCCAAATACAGTAAGACACCAATCATTTGTATGACTACCTTAGATGATGGGACAGCTATATAAGATTAAGGCCTATTTTTGTACTATATATATGGTGCATTGTCATTTACATGTAATTTAAAGATTATTTTGCTCTTTCTTCTTTTTATTTAATTGATGTCAATATGCGAATTATAGATTATACAAAAAATAAAAGATCTATGCAAACTTAAGCAGTTTTTTCTGTGGTGCTTCCTGTGAGTGCTGTTTAATGACTTAAATATATTTGTGGTTTGCTTCTGTCCTATAGGTGTTGAAGATGTTTGCAAAGTATACTCTGATTTTAAAGGTGTATCTACTGCCAACAAAGCTGCCTGGCATCCTGTTGTGGTTGAAGTGTTGCTTGCTATTTGGCTCCTGGCTACATGTATATTTGTATGAATTACAGGGGCATGGCTGGCTGGACTTTGTTGTAATAGACTGCAGAGCTCAACATAAAGGACTGCCCAGTGGCCCAGGACAAGTGTGAGAGATGTTCAGGCCAGTAAAAAGTATTGTCACTTGCCTGATCGAAACAGCACCGAAACTGCCCTTTTAAGAGTTTTTAATGATATATTTTTAGCTACTGACTCTGGTAACTGTGTTATCCTTGTGCTTTTAGATCTAACTGCTGCATTTAACACAGTGAATCATGAGATTCACGGTTAAGGCAGTGGGTGGGCATCAGGGGCATAGCACTGGAGTGATTTAGGTCATACTTAGCGGATCAAACTTTTTGTGTTAGTTTAAGTGATTTTGTATCCTCTTCTGCTCCTCTCTTGTGTGGGGTCCCACAGGGCTCAGTCCGCGGCCCTCTACTTTTTTCTCTGTATTTGCTTCCCCTGGGTTCCATACTTAGAAAGTACGGCATTTCATTCCACTGTTATGCAGATGACAGCCAGATTTATGTACCTCTTAAAAAGAAAAATGATAGTTCTGTTGGACAACTACTTAATTGTCTCAACGACATAAAGGCCTGGATGGCTCTGAATTTTTTAAATTTGAATGACAAAAAAACTGAACTGATGGTTTTTGGAGGAACCACTGGGACCCCGTCTGTAGATCTGGGTTCCTTGACACCCTATATTAAATCTAATATCACAAACCTAGGGGTTAAGGTGGACCCTGAGCTTAAATTTGACAGTCAGATTACAGCTGATGTCAAATCAAGCTTCTTTTACTTGATACAGCTTGCCAAAATTAAGCCAATTTTGTCAAGACAGCATTTTTAAACTGTAATCCATGCCCTTGTAACTACACGGCTGGACTATTGTAATTCACTATATGTGGGGGTTAGTGGGTCCTCCATCACCCGTCTTCAGATGGTACAAAATGCAGCAGCACGTCTTTTAACGGGCACACGTAAACACGAGCACATTTCCCCAATTTTAGCTTCTTTGCACTGGCTGCCTATTCAATTTAGGATCCATTTTAAAATTCTGTTATTTGTTTTTAAATCACTAAATGGTCTTGCACCACAATACCTCTCTGAGCTCTTACATTCTTATAAATCCGCCCGCTCTCTCAGGTCAGATGATCAGCTGCGCCTGACTGTGCCCAAAATTAAGCGTAGGCTCAGAGGGGATCGTGCCTTCGCGGGGCTATTGCTTCACCCTCAGTCACTAAAATATATTTTTATCAATGTATATTATTTAACATCTTGGAAGCAGACATTTACTTGGGTAAAACACAGCAAAAAAACAATGCAATATTTTGCACAGTTTGTTGTCAGTTTACAGGTAAAGCAGAAAAGTTGGGAGCCTTTTTTCTTTGGAACATGTCTGTTGTATATGTATAAAATTATATTTGACTTTTAAATTGTTCTTTTTAAATATGTGACACTGACATATTTGGGGCCAGTGAAAACTTATTTGCGTTGAGCCCTGGACTGTGTCAGGTTTTAATTCTCTTAACTTATTAAAGGGCAGTTTCCCAGACAGGGTTAAGAGTGCATCTTGAGACAAAACAATGGCACTGATAGATTGATATGTGCACGCTTGGACTTGTATGGGAAGCTGCCCCATAAGACTTTATAAGACCTGGGAAAATGGCTGTGATCTGTTTAAAGCAGTGGTTCTCAAATTTTTCTGTGTGCGGCCATCCTTGTATACGGTGCATACATTTCTTACATTTTCTAAACATGAAATTTTAAAACATTCAATTATTCGATATAGTGCTGTTGGTTAGTAGCCTTGTTTTTCTGAGGTTCACACAGAATTTATGATAAATTAATGCATTTATACTGTAAATGCCTGGCACCATCTCAGGGCCCACAGTTTGAGAACCACGTACTGGTCACTTTCCTGTTATTGAGTGAAAACATTGAGGTATTGTTGTCTTAAAACGTAACTTACAGAAAATGAAACTTGCGAATGCAGAATTTCCAGCAGTGCAAGTTTTGCAACAAGCGAACTTCCAGTGGACATTACATAGTTTGTCAAAGGTTACGTCAGCGTGAATTTAATTATGTAATTCTCGGCCATGTGTGTGTGCCCATAGTAAACATACCAGCAGAACCCACCGATTATCTACTATATGTAATACCATTGGAAAAAATCTGCTGCTTTGTCCATTTATATTCTATCTTTATATTTTTTTTTTCTTAAAGAATCCTAGAACTGCCAAAATGGTAGAGTTTCCAAAAGCCAAGAAAACATAGTGCAGACAACATAAACTTGGTATTTATTTGTCTAAATTGTTTGACAAACTACAGCATAAAAAAGCTCACAGGAAATAAATCATAAGTTAATACGTTTTATCAGTTATTATTAATATTTGATAGATCTCTTGTTTTTATTCACACCGGTTCTACATTGACAGCACTGTGGCTAGAAGGGATACAGCTTCGGCCAAAAACTCGTGAAATCTCGTCGGATGAGCGCTGTTTTCATCCCAACCCAAACATTTTGTCGTAGCTGTATCCCATCTAGCCAGCCCAGAACCGGGGAGTAAACTTTACACCTGAACTTTCGATTGATTAACCTAAGAATCTGCATACCCTGATCATGTTCTGAGGAAATTCCAGAAAGCTGGTTTATACCCGGTTATAGTAACCGACGTGAACCGACATAATCAGTGTAATCAAATTTTCGGCTAATCAATAGTATGTTCGGGGTTTTGCTGATGGCAAGTTAACCACGCCTTTTGGAACACACCCCTGATAAAAGTTAACTTAGTTTAATCAATCTCCTACTGGCAACTTAGAGTTAATGTGCGCACACGGGTAATAAAGACATTTTCGATTTCAAACATATCTGGGTATGTCACACAACCAGCTTTCTTGAACCCCCCAAAAAAGCTTTCTTGAACCCCAACTTATGAACATAACCATAAACCCGACATCTCGCGAGATTTGGCCGTAGCTGTATCCCCTCAAGCCAGAACCCAGCTTTGCGCATGCGTTTTGTGTATTTATTTTAAGCATTTAATCTTAAAAGCTGAGCACGTTTTCATATATTTTTGCAGTTGAATTATTAAAATTAAATAATTTTCATAAAATATATAGGCCTTTCCACGTTATCTAAGCGTAAATGTCAAAATGTTTTTGTTTTAATAATTTGTAACATTCTGCGTGTGTCATTTTATTTATGGTAAACATAGCCTACTGGCTAAATATTACAGGTAACTATTAAGCCTACATATAAATGTTGCTGTTATATCTGAAAATACCGTAAATCAAAATATTTAATGTAAAGTGAGTTTATTTAGAAACGCGTAGGTGTGTAATGGTAATTTATTGCACGCGTCTGTCTCCTCCCTCCTCTCTCTCTCTCTCTCTCTGTGTCTCTGTGTGTGCGTGTGTGTGTGCGCGCGTGTGTGCGCGTGTGTTTGTGTTTCTGTGTATTGTAGCCTGTTTGTATTTGTCTTCCTGCTTTCATCTGCTGTCGGTCAGCAAATGAGTCCGGCTTTTTGTCGCTTCACTGTACTATACTCTGTATTTTACCTCATTATAATGGATAATAACAGCTGAGAGGAGACGTTTCACTGCGTCTGACAAATATACTGAGGTGAGAATTTACATTTTTTTTTCTCGAATTAATATATGAGCTTTTCCGTGTTATGTCGTATGTAAAGCGGTTTAATCTGTTAACAAAATGAACAATGACGAAATATAAATAACAACATAACGTTGGTTGATTGATTGACACAACGTTAGCTGGACTCTCAGTGACGTCACATTGTCCTATGCAGCAAATTATAAAGAAATCAGAAATAAAGTGAACTCGTTAAGTTTGCTTTCTTCAGTTGTTCAATTTTAGTTTACTAACAAGAGAAATTAATTTACTTTTTATTGTCGATGTGTTTTTGTATACTGCTCTATATAAAGTTCACAGGTCTTCAAATGGCACGTCAATCATTAACTTTTTGATATTTCTGCATATTTCCGTATGACTCTGCTTTACAGTAAAGCTGTTTGCTATCAATAGCCTTTCAAGTTTTAAGTGTCGTTAAATATAGGAAGTGGTTGATATGTACAACATCCCTTTTTGTCCAGAATTGCCCCAATAGAAGTGAAAGTATCAGAATTTCCATGTCTTATTACATGTAGACTTTTTACCACATGCACGTGAAAGCTTTAACTGTCTGTATATAAACTGCAGTGCAACTTATGCAAAGTGTATAATGAAAATCTATAATGTGGGTCGCCTTCTTCCTTTTTTTTAGATCTTGGTTTGTGGTGCTTCTCGCAAGCCTGACCATAACGTTTATATACACGCCATAGGTAATACAAACCACTGGATATTATTTATATTTGAACCTTAATTGTGGTGCATTAATAAAAAAGAAGTCATTTTAACCTCTGCCAGGTTGTTCGTGTGCTGAAGGTATGGGGTTTGCGGAGGATTTGTGGTGTCCTCAGGGTCACTCGGCCCTGATGAAACTGCAGGACTCTGAGCTGCGACTGATGGAGGTCATGAAGAAGTGGATGACGCAGAGGGCGAAAAGCGATCGCGAGTTCTCCATGCAGCTGCATCAGATGTTGGCCACGGTGGAGAAGCTGGACGGCTCTCAGCCTGGCGGAGGTCTGGACTACATCAGCCAGTTTAACAAAGTAGGAACTGTTTTGTTGTCATGCTGTTATCAAGTTAGATCAGAGATGCTTGAAGATCATTTTCCAATGAAAATTCATTGGCAGCGTGAATGAACCAAAATCAAACAATCCCGGACGTATTTTCTGTGTATTTTCCGTGTATCTGAATCAAGAAATGTCAAAGTTCTATCATAAAAGTCTTCTGTGCAACTGATTGGTTCTCATAAAGCTGGCAGTGCAAGCCAATCAACCTTCTCTTCCTATTTCTATATGACCTATTTATTTCCCTCCAATTCTGGTTCATGTCAATGCAGCATGTCATGGGATTATTCCTAGCCCCCTCCTCCCCAGCACCACCTGCCTAGATCTGCAACGGAGGTTTATTTCCTTGCAACATTCTTTATTTCTAATTATGTGTACATTTATGCAAAATCCTTCACTTATGCCAGAGCAACAGCGTGAGCAGAAACAAAGCTTATGTACATTCCACGCTACATTAAAATGCTTAAAGACCTTAATTCACCTCAGTATTTTAGTGCTTGAAGAAATTGTGTCTTTCTCATAGTCGTGGAACGTGTTGGTCAATCAAACGGAGAGCCTCAGTCGTATCCTGCGAAAACATTCGGAGGAGTTGATGGTGGGTCCGCTCAGCAAACTAACCCTCCTCATTCGGGACAAACAGCAGCTGAGGAAGACGTACGGAGAACAGTGGAACCTTCTCAACCAGGACCTCTGCAGGGTCAGCATCACACTCACAGATATGTTTCATGTGATCTAGAGAGAAAACGTTTGTGCAGTTTTGCGCACATCAGCAACCCTCTTGTTTAGTTTGTATGTGGCTGAAACTGTAAGGTGTTTGTGGCATGTGCTCGTTTGACTGCCGTTTGCTGAGGCAAGCACCACTGTTACTTTGAAATAATAAGGGTGGTTTTCCTAAGAATAACAATATTATAACATATGTGTGTTATTGGTTTACTGCTGTACCAAGTTTTTTCTTAGCCATGACTTCAGCAACAAATAAAGAGACATATCGCTAGATATTCTTGCATGGCGTCAAAGTTGCCTGGATTTTGATTTATTGTTTTTGTGCCCTGTTGTGGAAGGTTAGGTCACCCAAACTGAGTTGGACCGACTGAAGTCCAGTTACAGACAGCTTGTACGAGATGCTGCCCAGGCTAAAAGAAAGTACCAGGAAGCAAGCAAAGGTAATGTACTGTACCATTATAGTCCGTTTAGGGAAGTCACGTCACTTGACGACCATGTTTGTTTATTTCAGTCATGCAAGACTAAAGTCCTGTTTCCTTAAAGAGTGAAAGACAGATATCTCTAAAATCCTGTGCTGAAATCAAATTAAACAAGATATTTATGACCAATTATAAAACCTGATATTATCTGTACTTAACTTTTGTTTCTTATGCTCAAATTGCGCTAAAAACAACTTTTTCGAGGTCGTTTCAGCTATTGCACATGCGCACAGGTTGTCAAGCGTCTCACAGGACTCTGTATAGAGCCCCTCCCCCAGATAATCATCTGTCTTTATCGATTGATGATTAGTTGTTTTAACCGGAAGGCGGGACTTCTGTCACTAGAGTGGCCATATTGAGCATTGCATTGCCCCTTATTCATCTTGTAATATTTAATATCTTTGCTGTACTTCCCTTATTTTTAGTTCTCATTTGGCTAAAGTAATTTCACGTGATTGCTAACAATGTCATTGAGTTCAGGAAGTTACATTGATTGAAGTTCATTATTAATCGTCTGGTATTATACCAAATTATGACTCCCTGCCAGGTTATGACTCCTCCTGTTGAGGCTTATTCTTAACCTAACCAGGAAAATGGGAATAATAGTCATTTTTGGCACTACACCAGGATGCAAATAAGTGGTTATGCAACGATCTGTATCAGAGCTTTACTTAAAGATACTTTGATACCCATATTGCAAAAATGTTAAATACATTTTGTAGAAGGTAATGTTTATAAAATATATTTTTGAATTTAAAAATACATTTAGTTTTAATCTTCACATGTAAAATATATTTTTTATGTATTTCAGGGGCACGTGTGAAACAAGTCAATTTTATTTGTATATTTTTGCAGTTAAAAATATCTTTATTTTTTAAATATATTTCAGAATATATAAAAAATGGCCAATAAATTTATTGCGAAAAACACATTTTTGTAAAAAGTTTTGTATATTTTTAAATATTTAAAGTTATATTTGAATATAGTTGTAATGTTTTTATTGAATATCGACGCTGTCTTATTTATTTTACGAAGATGCTTCAAAGCTAGCCACTTCTGAAAATCACTGGTTTTGCACATCACTAACTTATACACACATACAGCACAGCAGGTGGGATTGTTTAACGTTGAAACACTGATGTTGAGATACTACAGTATCTGTAAACAAGAATTTTGTTTACGTGGCCAGTAAGAAAAACCTGTTTTAAGTCTCTTTTATGTTTTTAGATCTGTTTCTAGATTTAGAAGTGACTCTAGGAAATGAAGCTGTCCTTCAGATTAAAAAAGAAACAGGCAGTGTTTCAGTGAAAAACAGGCAGACACGTACACATGAAATATATTTAGAAATTACTGAAAATAAATAAGACAAAAACAAAGATTCAACTGTGTGTGAATGACTTTCTTTTCATCCAAATAAATGTGTCTGCTGAGAAAAACCTGTGATGGCACTTTCTATATTATTGTGGCAGGTTTGCTAAATTTCTTGACAACCCCATTCACAATGATTCATGTCTTTCACCTTTGTGTTTGTTTACGACCTTTTGCACAGACAAAGAACGTGACAAAGCAAAGGAACGTTACATAAAAGCTACTCTGAAGTTACACGAACACCACAATGAATATGTGCTGTCGGTGAAGGCCGCTCAGGTGCATCATCAGCTCCACTACGGGAAAAGTCAGCCAGCCCTACTGGGAGCACTGCAGACGCTACAGGAAGAAATGGTGCTCATTCTGTGAGTAACACACTACACAAAACCTTTCTATATATAGGCCTACACAGCAAGCAATACAAAGGAAAGAAGCATTTTTTAATTCCCCAACAAACATTTCATTGAAAGGTTGCTATAAGAACAATGCCTTGGTCACCTTTTCATTGTCTGCACTCTTAAAGTCCCCATGAAATCAAAACTGACGATTCTTATTTTTTTTATTATATATAAATCATCCTTGTAAGTCATTGTTATTTTATTCATGTGCCTCATAAACTTTAATCAAAATCTAAAAATGTACTACACATTCTCTGATGACTTTAGCTAGACGGCTTGGGCGGAGACACACAACAAACTAGAAACACACTACAATGAACTGACCTTAAAGTGCACCTATTTAATTGCTAAGTAAACAACGTTGTTTTGTGTATTTGGTATAATACAATGTGTTCGCATGGTTAATAAAAAACACATTATTTTCCTCATACCATACATTTTTCTAGCTCCAGATATCCTGCCTTCCTCAAACGCTTTAAATTGTACAAAACTTTTCGATCTGAAAAGCGATTTGTCCCTGATTGGCCAGCTTATCTGTACGTTGTAATTGGTCTGAATACCTCTGACGTCAGCCGGAATTGTGACGCTCCTTATAATGTTTGAAAGATCCGCACACAATGCAATGCTACAACAGGAGTTAACTTACAGGCTGTGAGTCAAAGCGGGAGGAATTATGATAATGACCGTACGTGTCCAGGTCAACCGGCTCAGGAAGAATGTTGCCTAAAATCCGTGTGTTTTTTGTAGTCCCAGAAAAGAAATTTACCTTGGAAACGATAACTTGTGTCATCGGTTACCTTGACGTTCGTAAACATGTACTAATACACACTTACACAACAAAGGAAATGTAAAAGCATGAATCGGACCATAGTTACTCTTTAACAAAGAGTTCACAACAGGACCACTAGACTTGACTGACAAAGATAAACTAGACACAGGTACTTTACTAAATGAACGAGCACAAGACAGGAAATCCAAGGGAAACAAAAAAGTTCATGGGGATGGTCCAAACAGGGTGGGACTAGGCGGGAAAGGAGTCTTAGGTAAAGGGGGTGCAGGCGAGGCAATGGCTAGGAAAATGGAAAGGCTTGGGGTCTTGGAGGCAGGATTGGGTGAAGACACATGTGGGACAGCATTAGGGGGAAAAACTGTGGCAGGGCAGAGGCAGGAGTGACAGGGGGAACAAAATGGAACAAGTTAGGGTTCCAAGGTACAAAGGGTGCAGGCTGGTTGGTTGGGGCAAACCAGGGCTGGCAGGGTAGGAAAGAGAGTCTAGGGAAGACATGGAGACTGAGGCTGAGACACAAATGGTGAGGCAAGACAGGGCATGCTGCAGCGGAGGCGAGGTAGGGACCAAGACAGGGCGTGCTGCAGCTGGCAGCGGAGGCGAGGCAGGGACCAAGACAGGGGGCACTGCAGCTGCCTGTGGTGCAGAGACAGGGTGTGCTGCAGCTGGCTGTGGAGCCGAGGAAGTCCCCGGGAAATATTCAGTTTGGGAAGCCAATGCTCCCTTCTTCCTCTTCTTTCTACCGGGCTGATGTGCCTAGAACAGGTCGGGAGGCAGGGGAGATATGGTGGTCGTTGCAGGCGAGGAGGATGCATCAGTGGCAGACTCCCACTCGGGGACCGAGGTGGTGAGATCAAGATCCTCCTAGGTCAGTGGTTCTCAACTCCAGTCCTCGGGCCCTCCCCTCCCAGAATGTTTTAGATATCACCTGATATGAAACACCTGATTCCACTCATCAGACTCCTTCCAGAATGTTTGAAACGTTTCCTTAATTAACACACTAACAAGCAGATGAACCTAATCAGGTGTTTATATGGAGACATCTAAAATGTTCTGGGAGGGGGGGCCCGAGGAGTGGAGTTGAGAACCATTGTCCTAGGTCACTACCGCCATGACAGGGCCCTCCAGCATGGGTGGAAGTGGGGCAGTATGGGCAGCTCCAGTTGGTCTCAGCATCCTCTGCTCATTGGACTTTAGAGGCTCATCGAGGCAGCAGTTAAAA
Source organism: Paramisgurnus dabryanus (assembly GCF_030506205.2). Lineage (NCBI taxonomy): Eukaryota > Metazoa > Chordata > Actinopteri > Cypriniformes > Cobitidae > Paramisgurnus > Paramisgurnus dabryanus. Next base: position 4,873,139 of record NC_133338.1, on the reverse strand, counting down.
ATTGTTTTTAGCTCCACCTCAACAAAGCCAGAGCCCCTCGTTGCTTTCAGGAAATCGAAGACCAGCGGAGACTGAATAAGACATGGGCATGGTGCGGCCCAGGGGCTTACAGGGATGTGTAAATTGTGGCCTGCAGGGTTCTGTCTTGGTTCGTACGTTGTGTCAGGATTCTTAGTGGAGAGAGAAAGAACCCAAATGCAGGCTTAATCGAACACAACAGACTTTTACTTAAACTGAAACATAAAACCCACGAGGGGGTAAACAGACATTAAACTAGAAACACACAACAAGGAACTGACTGAGAATAAAACAAAACAATAACCTTAACGAAGAGTTCACAACAGGATCACTAGACTTGACTGACAAAGATGAACTAGACACAGGTATTTTACAATACAAACAAACACAAGATAGAAAACACAAGGAGAATCAAGAGGGGAACAGGTGACATGAATGAAACAACAACAAGGTGATGAACGAGGAGACAAGGGGGAGGGATCAGACGACGAGACAAGGAAGCACACAGCCAAAACAAAGGCCATGTGCTACCACACAAAACATGGGACTGTCATGATCCTGCCTCAAGACTAAGAGTGATCGCTGTCTTCCCTCGTCTTTAGGAAACCAAAACATTTGTTATTTTCGATGAGGTATTTGTTCCAGTTTAGCTACTAGCCATACCATTAAACAAACAGAGATTGGAAGTTAAGAAACAGAGTTCCATTTCTGAATGAAGGGCCTACTTTTCTATATCCAATCAATTTACAGAGGAAAACACAAGCCACTCCTGCTATTTTCCAAGTATGATATTCCATTTCACTTGCAAATACTGTATGTAAGTCACGGAAGGAATGTCAATCACCACTTCCTGTTTACGGGGACCTAAAGGTGCTACATGATGCTGTTAAATTACCATTTTTGGTTTTACCTTTATGTTGCACAAAATATCCTTTGTTGCAAAAAAGTTTCTTTAGATTATAAAAAGGTATGAAATAAATTATTCTTTTAAGAACCTTGGACGGAATGGTTCTTTGGGAAACCAAAAATGGTTCTTCTATGACATCACTCTGAGGAACATTTTTAGTAACTTTATTTAAAAAAAAATGTGTAGAACTGCTACAAAAAGGTGCAATCAAATTTGTTACAAAATGTTGTACTAACATATATGCAGTGTATGTACGTTCTTTTATTAACTCACTAGAGGAAGTGACTTTTTTAGGCCTTCTGCTTTTCCTGATAGCAATTCAGCTTGCGCTAGTTTCCCACACGTACAGTAAATAACACATACAGTTAATTAAAGAGGCGTGGCATGTTTTCTTTTTTAGGAAAGAGATCCTGCAGGAGTATTTTGATCTGTCTAGTCTTGTGCACGATGAGGTGGTGAGCGTTCATACTGAAATGGCCGATGCCCTAAAGGCCATCCAACCTAACAAAGAATATGACAACTTCATTCAGCAGAACAGGTACATGAGTCTGCTCTTGTCTCTACAGTTTCCCTTTGACACAATAGGATCCCTGATCAAAGAGAGAAGTTATAATGCTTTTTGGGCCTCTGTGTGGCATTTGGGAAACTTATTGTCTTAAAGACAAAACAAAATGGGACTCGGGTCTTTGTGTGTAATCCTTTACATCACAATCAATTTATCATACAAGAGAACAATACTTTTATAGTATTACTGAAATGCAATAGTACCAAAATCTCCAAAAGCTTTACAAATGCAGAAATTATGTAATCAAAGCCATGTGGGCGGGGCAACATAATTTCCAATAACAACACAGCCCACTCAGTTAAATCTTGATGCATAAAATCCCTCATTTTATTTAGTTTCATCTTGAAATATATCAGGTTTGGAAGTTAAATCTTTGAATGCAGTTTTGTGTCTCGTTTGTGTTCAGATCGAGAGGAGAGATTCCTGCTTGCATGGAGTTTGACAGCAGTTTGCTGGAGGACGCTGAAGGTCTGAAAGCAGAAGATCTGCAGCTTAATGAGGTCACGTTAGAGGGAATCCAGCATCGGTCAGTCTCTTCCGCTTTCTGCTAAATAAAAGACAGAAGCGAAATCAAAACCATGAAATCAAAATAAAGGCTTTTCGGTTTTAGTATGAATCTGTTAGCATACTGTATTAACTAGTGTGCTCGAAAACATTCGCATTCAGAAGATACAAGTATTCAAAGTATCTCACTTCTACCAATGAGGATCAACGATTTCTATGACATCATTTTGCACTCAAGCTGTCAAGTAGACTAAAGCCTTATTTTTTTTTTGCATACACCACTGTGTTTTTTGCATTCACAGCCTGATGCATTCATGTGCACTGATGTTCGACACATGCATTGCGACAATTTGCAAAACCCCCAAAATTTACCGGTGGACCTTTACATACGCATAAAAATGGACCATACATCACCTTAAATAGTATTGCCTATTTTTAAAAGGGGAGGAGTCATTTAATATGCCCGGCAAATGGCGCACTTCATGTGGACTGCAGTCTCGTGAACATATAATGGTGATGTGTGCGCGTGTCCGTAAAGTCCACAATACCATTTGGTTTCCCATTGGTCATTTTAGGTTTAAAAATGGTGCTCGTGGGCCGTCTTTGCAGTCGATTTGTGCCACTTCTGCGAGTTTCGCAGCAGACTTTATCCCGTCATCAAAGAGGCGTTACATCACCAGAACTTGTAGAAAGATTGTAGTGTTTTGGTTGCCATTTGGGACAGGACCTGTGTTAACGCATTGAGCAAAGCTGTGGTCTCATTTATAGAACTGTGCATAGGATCCTTACTAAAAGTCTGCGTATGCACAAAAGCCAAAAATGGCATACGCCAAAAAATATTACGACTTACAAAGCAAAGCAATGATCCCTTTATAAGTCACAGATCACCTGCAAGTGTGCGTACATGAATCATCCTCAGATCCAACCCTGCAAGCCCATTTTCCCATCAAGTTTTTTTTTAAGATTACAACCTTTGCAACTGGCGTACGCAAGTTTCGTGCCCTGTTTTGTGCACACACGCACTTTATAAATGAGACCCCTGGGCATTTCAACGCACTTAAGTGGGTTTTGAAGAATTCCTAATTATCTAAAAATACAATTGTAGTAAGCAAAGTACACCAGTCAGAACCTCAATAAGTATACAAAGGGCGAGTGTTCATTGACTTCACTGCGAAAGCTTCTCTAGTTTGAAAGGGGAAGTGAATTTAGGGGTGTAAAGCAAATGCCTTAATCTGTACTGTGGTTGTCTTTTCTATTGAGATCTGGGCAGTATGACAGGAAATGGAGGTGAAAAAATAAATGTGAGAGGGAGTCGTAAACTGAAATAACTAAATACACACTTTATGTTGTACATGCATGTACTATAGTGGAAACTGAAGTGTGATGACTTTTATTACAAAGACGATTAAAGTTTATAGTCTAAGAATCTTTAGAGCAACAGAAAGTGTATGTGTATGTAAAATGTTCCTTATGAAACTATACAGCTGACAAAGGGTGATTTAGGAAGCTGTATGAATAATTTCTCATTGTGTGTGTGTGTGTGTGTGTGTGTGTGTGTGTGTGTGTGTGTGTGTGTGTGTGTGTGTGTGTGTGTGTGTGTGTGTGTGTGTGTGTGTGTGTGTGTGTGTGTGTGTGTGTGTGTTCTCACAGTCTCACCGCTGTTGAGGAAGAACTCATGAATCTGGCAAGAACTTTGGGTTCTCAGCAGGCTACTGTTAATCAGCTGGAGCTGGAGCTGGAGGATGAGGACAGGTCGACAAACATAGGCCAGAGGTGCTCAATTAAACCTGTTTTATAACACAGTAGACGTTATCTTTTCTTTGAAATCTAAAGACTAGAGTCTCACAATCTAATGATGAGATTTGGAGCATCAACATTTGATTTCACATTTATTTCAATCTTTGACATGACCTTACTTAGTCAGTATTAAAGGGGCGGTGAATTTGTCGATTTTATTGTTTTATACTGTTGTCTGATGTCTACTTATGATGTTCGCTTGGTTTTTACATTCAAAAACATCAAAAACAATAAGTAATAGGCTATTTTGTAACATGGATTAGTGGCTGTCTGGAGAAATGGTTCGTTTGAAGGGGCGGGCCGCATTGAAGATCTGGACGTAAACACCCACTGCTATGATTGGACAGCTTCATTCCCCGTCATTACATGTGGGGAAATGTTTTAAAAACATTAATGTGTAAAAATAGCAGCCGAACACATATATGTTTGAGCCACAAAAGATTCTGGGTGATAAAGATGATACACATAAATGACAATACTTATAGTAAAGTAGAAACAAAACTTTAAACTCGACGTGACTAAAATACCGTATACAACACAGTAAGCGCGCATCAGAATCTAAATTGCGGCTGGTAAGTCCTTCTTTATCACTAACTTTGCAAATTTCTACCGTTAAATTACAATCGTATTGTTAAGTGTTGCACCTTTATTAATCGTTTAATGTTTTTAGTAAATCAAAACAGTCAAACATACATGTTTAGACACAGATGTTACAACAGGACATATCAAGCGATCTCTTCTAACAAAGGAAAAGTGGAACGCAGTAAATTAAATAAAGTAAAATGTTTTACTTACTGTGTGTACTGTTGTGTCATTTTTGTCAGATCCAATATTAGTGGTGCTTTTAATCACAGTCTCTCTGCAAATCCAGCATTGACTTCTTTACAAATGAATCCATGGTACACAAAGTAAACAAACACTCCCTGAAACTTCTTCAAAAACAAACTTTATCCACGCATTCCTAATGTTATGTTCTGAGCCTCCGTTATCCAGCGTCCGTCTTCTTCCCATAGACTGTTCTTCCACAACCGAAAACTCTGTTTCCATGGTTACTCTATCATAGCAGATCACCGCTGAAAATAAAAGTCTCTCAGAAAAAATTTATTTAAAAGTCATTTTGGTTACATTTGGCAATCTTTAAGGACATGTTTACTGATTGTTGAGACACACGTGTGTCACGCGAAGCTGTGGGCGGGGCTACAAAAGTGGTTGTTGTATTTGAGTTTGGGGAGGTGCTTCAATTCTACTCTGATGTCATATTTTTCTGAATTCCTCACTCGGCAATTATACTGGCTTGGTGCCAAAAACTGTTATATTTCAGTAGCACGGACGTTTTCAGTTTTGAAACTTGCAGGATGTTCATTTAAGTATGATGACCTCTTATATAACAAATTATCAAGTTGAAATTGAGTATTTGATTCACCCACCTTTAAAGGGGACATTTCACAAGACTTTTTTTAAGATGTAAAACAAATCTTTGGTGTCCCCAGAGTTTTAGCTCAAAATATCATATAGATAATGTATTATAACATGTTAAAATTGCAACTTTGTAGGTGCAAACAAAATGTGTCATTTTTGGGTGTGTCCTTTAAAATGTAAAAGAGGGGATCTCTGCACTAAATAGCAGTGCCGTGGTTGGATATTGCAGATTAAGGAGTGGTATGATTATAATAAGATCCCCTTCTAAAATCACAAGGCGAGCCACATTTCAATGAGCTTTTTTTACATGCTTGCAGAGAATGGTTTACCAAAACTAAGTTACTGGTTGATCTTTTTCACATTTTCTAAGTTGATAGAAGCACTGGGGACCCAATTCTAGCACTTAAACATGGAAAAAGTCCCCTTTAAAGATATCAAGATTATGTTTCCACAGAATGTTCTTTACATTATATTGGATAATTTTTATGGGGATCTTTTAGTATTTGTACATATAAGGGGGTGGAACAGGGTTTCCGATGGGGGGCACTCCACCCTTGCCCTCCCATTTTGCACCGGGCCTGTTGATTACTGTAGCTCTTTAAATTCACTTATCGCTCCATTTAAACCTGTGACCCTTAGGTTACCAACACCAACCCTTAACCACTCCACAGCACCACCAAAGACAACTATTATATAAGATAAATGTTTTCAGTTTGACATTTGGATGAGAAATTAAAGACATTTTGTTTATTTTGCAGATGACAAAACAATAATGTTAGTTTTCCTTTGCAACTAACTGTACATCATTTCTTATCTAACTTGTTATGGGGTAAATAATCATTTTGTGGCTCTACAGTAGAGGTGTCAGTCAAACCCTGGACAGAGTTCTGATTCTGCTCTTGAGTACCCTTGAGGATCCTGAGGGTCCAGATTAACTGGTTTAATTGTGTTCATTTAAGGTTAAAGATAAACTCTTGAGGCACATTTGACACCCCTCTTCCACAATGACATTTGATCTAAATTTCTCTCTCTGTGGTTATTTAGGGCATACCAGTTCAGTAAGCGTAATGCTCTGGAGGACAGCAGACAGCAGGTGGTTCTGTCCATGGTGGCTCGGGCTCGACTGGAGGCTCAGCGGAGGCTTCTGTCTGATAAACTTCAGTCTCTGGGCAGTAACGAAGTGCCATCTCTGGACCTGGACGATGATCGGATATCGATTACCTCCAACAGTGCAGCGGTGAGACCAATCACATCTTATTTTACAGAGTGTGTTTCATACTCGTGATCAATAGTTTCTAATAGTCTAGGGTTTCCACCCTCAGGCATTCCCGATACTGAATGAGGACATCTGAGAAGTTTGCACACAACTAGTTTATTTTAGACACATACATACACAATTTGTTGCACTTTGTGTGCATCTTTACACACAAAATTCTCAAATCCTGCAAAGAATTCCATAATTTAATCATATTTATATATATAACATCTTGTCTAACAGAGTATAATTTTACTCATACTTTCTATAACTTTCTATACATTTTTCTTTTTATATTCTGTTTTTGTTCAGTTACTAGCCCAAAACTAGCTCATTTATTAGCCTAAACACCAAAACTTAAAACATGCCACCGGATGTACGCACATAGTCGAACGAACAGCTTTGCGAAGAATTATAAAGACGTGTACACAGACGTTCGACACATGCGCATTGCAACAAAAAGCAATGCATCTCCTGTGCTACATACTAGATTCTCCTGTAGGCACATTTGCAACCCAAAAATTGCAGCAGACCCTCACGTATGCATATATTTTTTTATCCTACTACAGCCCCTTAATCGGCAATATCCAACCACAGCCTTGCTATTTCTGTAAATCTTGGGGCCCTAAGCAGGATAATTTTGGGGCCCTGCCATGCAGTGAATAATGGAGTTTTGCCACCCATGGCCATAGCCAGGGTTTGACAATAAGTGATGTTCAGGGGTGTTAACAAATGCTATCCCTGGAGAAAAAAGTGCACTAAAATAAAATAAAAATAAAATAAACTTAAAGGTGTAGCGGAGGATTTTCTCGAATTTTAGAAAATAACTGCCTTCTCCACTTTTTAAAAAAATGCAATTGCGCAACACTCCTGATTGACAACTAGGATGACCAATAGTCTGGATGATCCACCCGGAAAAAGAAAATCCTCCGCAATACCTTTAACTAAAGTACACTTTTACGCACTTGTACTATTTTGCGCACTTATCTTTGTGTTAATGTTGTGTTATCTGATTTTTAATGTTGAAAGCATTTATTACATAAATAATCATGATGATTATTGCGTTTGTTTTACCGAATGTAGTATCATGTCAGCAATAACCTGCCCACACTGAATGATAGGCAAATTCCTCACTGTTCAGGTGCTGGTCACCCCATGTTGCCAGATATTAATACGAAAACAATCAAAATAGGCCATAAAGAAAAAAAATAGGTTCAGACTTTCAGAATAAATCAGAGACATCGCTTACGCTAACCAGCACATTCTCACTTTATACATTCTCCAAAGTGTCACATTAATTGCTAAAACTTTAAACATTACCTCTAAAGAGGATTTTTCACAATGGGATTTGGCAACCCTGCGAATGCTGCACCCGCAGTCGCCAGCATCACACAGCTAATTGTCAGTCACCGTCATTTTACGCAAAACTATACAGTAAACTGTCCAAACTTAATTTCATACGCGGATGCAAATATGAATAGTTTAAACTTACGAATTAGTCATTCAGAGAACTTAACATTTTATTTCTGTATATGAATAAAGTGCAGTGACGTTGGCAAATACCATCTGTAGTTAGGGGGCCCCCTAGTGATGGCGGGGCCCTAAGCAGCCACATAGTTTGCTTATAGGAGAGCCGGCTCTGATTGACAGCACAATTAAGTTTCAATTTCGACAAACCACCATTATGGTGATCAGTGTTGTCATCAGCTTATTTGCATTTTAAAGGACACACCCAAAAAAAATTTTGCTCACACCTACAAAGTGGCAATTTTAAAAATGCTTTAATAAATTATCTTTGGGGTATTTTGAGCTAAAACTTCACATACGCTCTCTGGGGACACCAAAGATTTATTTTACATCTTAAAGAAAGTGTCACCCATTTAACACCTTAATAACAGTCTTGCCACTGTTAATGTACTTTTATTATTATTTGCTGACTGTAAATTACCCTGTACATGTATTCAAGATTATTCTCAAATTTCCTCTTTGCATCTGTTTCCAGCTTGAACGTGACAAAGATTACAAACTGCCCAGCATCGACATGATCATCGGTCAAATCGGCAACATTTTCAAGTCCAAGTACACGGTCAGTGACGTTCGGTTTACTGAACGTTTCGTTCTTGTCCATCGTCATCATGCTCATCTGTGCGTCTTTCTGTAGAGTAGCGTTTTTTATACATCTCAACAGGTTCCTCCGGCCGTGACGCCCGTGCCAGAGGTGGAGAAACCCTTGACCCAGCAGGGTTGGTATCACGGTGCCATCCCTCGCCTGGAGGTGCAGGAACTGCTGAAGAATGATGGCGACTTTCTGGTTCGAGAGAGTCAGGGCAAACAGGAATATGTGCTGTCTGTGCACTGGGGCGGTCAATGTCGCCATTTCCTCATTCAGAGTACAGACGTGAGTGTGTAACATTGCAGGCGTCAGAATAACCACAGAAACGTTTGTGTGTGTGTTGTTGTTATAGCTGTTTTTAAATGGATTTATTAGTGATTGCAACTACGTAGCAAGAATTATCATTGGCCATTGTACAGACTTGCACAACAAAACTATAAGAAGTGTTTTTTCTGCTGGAATACAAGTACAGTTTTTTTCTGTATTGTGGAAGTCGTGGTCTACAGTAATGGTTAGTGAGTTATGCCTTTCAGACAGCAGAGACTCCAGGCCGGATCCACAGTCTGACCCGGAGTCGTCTGCTGTCTGTAACCCAAGAGTTGCCGGTTCCTGTCTCATGACTGGCAGGTTGTGACAGAGATGCTCTTGCGCGAGACACCAGTCCTTCATTGCATCCCGGGCGCTGCTGTGATAGATGCCTTCTGCCCCGTGTGTGTGTGTGTGTGTGTGTGGATAACTTTCATTTCATTTTCACTTGTGTGTGCATTCAGGGTTTGTATCGTCTTGATGGTGAAGGTTTCGGCACCGTACCGCTGTTGATGAATCATCTCCTCAGCTGCCGAAATCCTGTCACAAAGAGGTCAGACATTGTGCTGAAGAAACCCATTCTCAAGGTACTTCACAACCCCCATAGACCTTCTTGTGTGTGAGTAGACGTCACAGTTACGTCACTGCAAGCTGCGCGCGCAATGTGGTTGCAGAAAAACAGTGGAAATTAATTACACACGAGTGAAACGAGCAAGATATCTCACTAGAAAATGTCTTGTTGTGCTTTTGAGTGTCAGAATAGGAATGCCAAAAAAGATTACCTTTATTTTTATAGTATACCATCGACGAAGACACCATTTGAAGATAAACGTAGGTGTTTATGGTTGCAATAAGCTTTTAAACGGACAGACTGGAGTGATAAAATCATCTGAAAATCTTTTAACTCTTTCACCGCCAGCGTTTTTAAAAAAAGTTGCCAGCCAGCGCCAGTGTTTTTCATGATTTTCACCAAAGTTTAATGCCTTCCAGAAAATGTTCTTCTTTAAATAAATAAACATACAATATACCAAATGAAAGAACAGACCCTCTGCTTTCAAACAAAAAAAACCGTTTCATCCTACCTTTAGTGGTTCTTTTGCAATCAGCTTTTGAATATGGGTAGGTTTTTGCAAAAACACCACATTTTGAGCAAAAAGCAGAGATAATTCCATTTTTATGACGGATTTTTCATAGAGATCCCATTCAGAGCGATCTTTAAAACAGACACGGACATGCAGCAGCTTGCCATAGGGCAATACTTCCGGTTTTAAAAAGTTGCGGAAGGGCGCCACCTGGTGGATAATAGCGGTATTGCGGAAAGACGGAAAATCTCGTCATTGGCGGGGAAGCGTTTTCTCTTAATTGACGAGATATCTCGTCAATGGCGGGGAAAGAGTTAAAAATCAGAATAGAAAATATTTAGAGAAGATGTCCGGTGTTCTGTCAAAGTCTGTTCCCTCTATGTTTTCATCATGTTACGTTTATAATTTATTTAGAAAGATTAAAGATTTCAATGGGTTATACTGAAAAAGCAATAATATCACCATTTATTAACTCTTTTACCGCCAGCGTTTTTAAAAAAAGTTGCCAGCCAGCGCCAGCGTTTTTCATGATTTTCATCAAAGTTTAATGCCTTCCAGAAAATGTTCTTCTTTAAATATATAAACATACAATATAAAACAAAAAACCGTTTCATCCTACCTTTAGTGGTTCTTTTGCAATCAGCTTTTGAATATGGGTAGGTTTTTGCAAAAACACCATATTTTGAGCAAAAAGCAGAGATAATTCCATTTTTGTGACGGACTTTTCATAGAGATCCGATTCCGAGCGATCTTTAAAACAGACACGGACATGCAGCAGCTTGCCATAGGGCAATACTTCCGGTTTTAAAAAGTTGCGGAAGGGCGCCACCTGGTGGATAATAGCGGTATTGCGGAAAGACGGAAAATCTCGTCATTGGCGGGGAAGCGTTTTCTCTTAATTGACGAGATATCTCGTCAATGGCGGGGAAAGAGTTAAAGGAACACGCCCACATTTTGGGAATTTAGCTTATTCAATAGTTAAATAAGTCCATACATACCTTTTTCATCTCCATGCGTGCTGTAACTCTGTCTGATTCAGCCCCCTCCCTAGATTAGCTTAGCACTAAGACTGGAAATGAATGGCTCCAGCTAGCATAATGCTCCCAATAAGTGACAAAAAAACGCCAACATTTTCTTGAACACGAATAGTGATTTGCACAACTCTGAGCGAACTCTCTGCTCATCACCAGGGGGCTTCTCGGGTGCTGCGAGCGAATCACTCCGCCCAAGTAGCAGTGTTTCACCTTCTGAGGGTATAGTTCCCAGTAAAAGATGGCCGTGTCTCATATGTCCTTGTTATTTGTACACGGTGTGACCATACAAACCATAACACATAAATAGGAAAATGTGTGCATTATTTTGTCACTTATTGGGAGCAGTATGCTAGCTGGAGCCATTTACTTCCAATCTTTGTGCTAAGCTAAGCTAGCGGGGGCTGCACGGAGATGAGAAAGGTATGTATGGACTTATCTAACTCTGGGGGATACGGTGAATAAGCTAAATTCCCAAAATGTGGGCGTGTTCCTTTAAAGATTTCATAATTTTTCCGTTTTCTATTATTTCTTTTTCAATCACATAAACGTCGCACACTTGTGTATGATAGGTGTGTACAAGAGCAGAAATATCAACAAATGAAAAAAGAGAGGTCCCGCACACTATCCACTTGCAAAAACAAAAGGGTGTATTGCTTTACTGCAACGTTTCGATCTCTCGATCTTCTTCAGGCATCAGATCCTCCTAAAAGTTACACAGTGCCCCTTTAAATCATTAGAGGAAATATTGAGCCAATATTAGGTGTAATGAGTTTTCAGCACTTTTTATTTGCTGTTAATAAACCAGATATGTCTTTCTGAATATGTTTGTTTTGCTAAACAAAAACTGATGCACAGTTGTAAAGATTAAGTTTGTGTTCCTGTAAGGATTGCCTTATCAGCACAAATATCATGGCTTCTATCACAATGGAGAACAGATACTGATAAACTCTACTTTAAATGCACTGTAAGTCACTTTAAATAAAAGTGTCTGCCAAATGTAATGTAGTTTATTTGGTCTGTTTTAGGATAAGTGGGTTTTGGAACATGATGAAGTTATCCTGGGACAGAGCATTGGTCGGGTAAGGCCACAGTTCATTGGTATCTACTGTCTTTTATCTTTTTCATATATAACAAGAATGCATTCAGATGATTGATTTCTGAGGATTGCCAAATGCCAAATTTAATATAAAAGAAGGATTTTAGTGATTTGTTTTGCCTGTATATCATTAGGGGAACTTTGGTGAGGTTTTCAGCGGACGCCTGCGTTCAGACAACACACTGGTCGCTGTGAAAGCCTGTCGAGAAAATTTACCATTAGAGCTAAAGAATAAATTCCTGATGGAGGCCAGGTCTGTACACAAATATAACCTCATACACACACAAATGTTTGTCTTATTTTAGTTAAGTGTGTTATCATTTCTCTCCCAGGATCCTCAAACAGTATGAACATCCAAACATAGTGAAGCTCATAGGCGTCTGTACACAGAAACAGCCGATATATATCATCATGGAGTTGGTTCAAGGTACGAGCCATTATTTGGAAGTTACTTTTCCCGTTGAAACCATTAAGTTAAATATCTCCATGAATTATTGCCCTGGCAGGAGGAGACTTCCTGTCATTTCTCCGTACAGAGGGACAAAACCTAAAGACCGGTATGTTGATCAAGATGGCGGAGAACGTGGCGGCTGGCATGGCCTATCTGGAGGCCAAAAAGTGCATTCACAGGTGAGATATAAACAATATGTACATGATTTTGGTTGTATTTGTTTACAATTATTTAATGCATTAACTAACATAAAGTAACAATGATCAATACTTTTACTACAGTAATACATTTATTAGTAAATGCACCATATACTTACATGAATAACTGTATTGACATTAACAAGAAATGCTGAACAACTACATTATTCTTTGTTTGTTCATGTTCATGAATGCATCTAATAATGTTTACTATTACAACCTTACTGTAAATTGTTACCATGATCCTAAAAAAGCCGTTCTGCTGTGGATCTATAAAGTATTTGCAGACCTCATAAAAAGCTTGCAGATGGTTTTTATTGAATGTAATAAGGAAGCTTCTGGTATTTCTTTATTATAGTGAAGTCTTTTGGTAAATAGGAGCAGTGATTTTTAGTTATTCCCAGTTGGAAGATTTTTGGATAATGAGTTGAGCGGAAATGAAATACTTTTTAATGTGAAAGGCACTCCTTTCATCGTGACTTGTTGTGAGGATTGAGTTTTTAAAGCTGCATTATGTCATTTTTCTCTATCTTAAAGAGACAGTTCACCCTAAAAATGTTTAAAAAGCACATTTATGTTTTTAAACCCCATTTAGTTTTTCCATTTTCTGTGGAAAACAAAAAGAGATATTAAACAGAAGTAGGGCTGGGTGTCGATTCAGATGTTCCAGATCGATTCAATTTCGATTCACAAGCTATCAAATCGATTCTCGATTCAATTTTCGATTCCGGTTCTCGGGCCGGTTTTTATTCTCGATTCTACTCAATGAATATAGATTAAATACAAATACTATATGAATAAAAATAACAGTGAACAGAAGTTTACAAGTGGGTAATTAATAGAAAGAAATTAAAGGCCACAACACTATCGTCGTCGGCTTGCTTGTGGAATCTAAAATGCTTTCATACCTCTGACTTTTTATGTGAAGGTGGCATCAACGTCTATGAAGCACCTGAAACCGCCATTTTAAGCACTGAATGAATGAATGAATGACACGCTCGCCTTTCGCTCCTTGGTAACACTGCGCAAGGCAAAAAACAGGGTGACATCGAGTGAAGAAGACTAGTTATTTGATTAACGTTAATCTTACGTTCAATGTTTGCAGAAAAAAATATGGAATAAAAATCGATTCTGCTCTTTGAGAATAAAATATTTCTCTAAAAATCAGGAATCTAAGGGTGCAAAGTATTGAGAAAATTGCCTTTTGTCCAAATTAAGTCCTTAAGAACACATATTACAAATGATAAATACATTTTGGATTACGGCAAGAAATCTATAAAATATATTCTTGGTATATGATCTAATGATTTTTGGCCAATAAATGATCATTTTGACCCAATATATTGTTGGCTATTGCTACAAATATACCCACCTATGACACTCTAAAAAATATTGGGTTGATTTTAACCCAGGGCTGGGTAACTATTGGACAGAACACATTTCTGGGTTAAAATCACCCAAATAATGGGTTGTTTTAACCCAACTGCTCGGTTGTTTCAACATGGTTGATTAACAATAACCGAGCAGTTTACCCATTATTTGGTTCATTTTAGCCCTGGGTTAAAAACAGTATATATTATTTAAAGACGGTGTGCATGATCTCTAAAAGCCAATGTTGAAATCACCTAAACCAACACGCCCCTACCCCTATAGAATCTGGGCCTTCCCAGGCAACGATGTCGGTTAGAAGACACGCCCCTTACTGCTTTTTGCCTAAAAGTGTGTTTTGGTATTCGGCCCAACTCACTTTGCCAAAGTGTTTTTTTTAATCATGCACCCTGCCTTTAATTACATATCTCTTAAGAAAAATGAACCATGTTGTTTGCATTAAAAGTTTTTTTTTTTTTTTGACGTTTTGATTACCATTGGCAAAATTATGTTTTTACTACAGCCACCATGTTTGAAACTTTTTTTTTTTTTTGAAAACAAAACCATGACTATATTTTGTGATAACCATGGTTTTAACTGTAGTAAAACCATGGTTAATTTCTATCGTGCTTTTTCTTTAGCTCACAAATTTGCATTAAACACGTATTAGTAAAGGTTAGTAGGTTTATGAAATATATTAAATACTGCAAAGGGTATTATTGCAAAAAAAATCAACATTATCTTTTCTGGAAATGTGCAATTGGATAAATTTTTTCACAGTACAGTATATTCACGATACTAACCTTTAATTGGTTGTAACTGGTCTATCCCCCCATAAGACTATAGCTGGGTTTCCATTGAGACATGAAGAAAATCTTTTTAAAATTCGCAAAAAAAGAAAAACAAACAAATGTGAATTAAGTGCGTTTCCATTATGTTGATTCGACTGAATGATGGTGGTATTGGTAAACAACAATAAATAAAACAAGGCATGATTAGAAAATGGAGCTAGGACTGCATTGAGCTGCGATTGTGCAAGTTATAAATTTGCAAGGACATTACAAACACCTCAAGCCCCATATATGGTAAAGACAACGTCAGCTTTTTTATTCGCCATATCACAATTTATTCGGCAAATGCATTTTCATCTCCAATTATTTGCATTTACTCTTTTTCGCAAAAATCACCTCAAATCACTATTTTTATGGGAAATTTGGTGTTTACATCACTTGTTTCTTATGCGATACTTCAAAATGGAAACTCAGCTTATGAGACGTTTAGTCAATTAGCATGATAGATGACAGGTATCCTAATAAACCACACTGGTGGATGATTACAGCTGGAAACGTTCCACGGGAATATATGGGAATTAACAGGAATTAATGGGAATTTGGAAAAATTGCAGTTAAAAATGTAAATGAAAAAATTTGCAGCATCATTTTTAAAACAACAAGATTAATGCAATTCCAGTTGAATTTTTTTACACTGCACATTTCTTAGTCACATGCACACTGCTTACTGAAGAGCCATTGAGGCCACGCCCCCTGCATGTACTTGCATAACATGCACAGATCATTTCTTGAATCATGCACACAAAATAATGTCAAAAAGTACATGAAGAATTTGCAAAAATACAGTAAAATGAAATAAAATGTAATTTAGCATTGCTGACAGGTTTTTTTTTTTTTTGCTTAGCATTTCTGTTCTTCTGTGTTACTATTACATTAATTTCAGAGAAATTAATTCAGAGAAGTCTCTCTCTCAATGTAGAGATCTGGCTGCTCGTAACTGTCTGGTAGGGGAGGAGAGTGTGGTGAAGATCAGTGATTTCGGGATGTCCCGTCAGGAGCAGGACGGGGTGTATTCTTCTGCAGGAGGAATGAAGCAGGTCCCAGTCAGATGGACCGCACCAGAAGCTCTTAATTACGGTACGATGCATTTATAAAACAGAAGTCAGCACAGATATGTGTCATACTGTATCAGATTCTCGTTTTTTACATTTTAAATCATATGGATAGACAGACATATTCATCGTTGCATTTCCTGCAGTTGGATAAATCGTCATGCATGTATCTAAGGTTTGGTTTGCATCATGTCATGGTTGTTGGTTTTGTGTCTCAATGCTTCCCTCTGGTGGTTGATCAGGTCGGTACACCACCGAGAGTGACGTGTGGAGTTTCGGAGTGTTGCTATGGGAGACGTTCTCCAGAGGAGTCACTCCTTATACTATACCACACGTCATGACTAACCAACAGACCAGAGAAGAGATTGATAAAGGTGAGACCGCACATGCCACACACGTGCTGTTCATCCTAGGATTATATCATTGTTGTTTAAAAGCATGTTGTGTAATGCCCAACACCTTCATCTTACTTATTCATGTTTGTTTTGGATTGTCAGGATATCGCATGCCACCACCCACTAACTGTCCAGATGAGATCTACGCACTGATGGGTCAGTGTTGGCAATATGACCCAAGAAATCGACCTTCGTTTAAAAAACTAAGGAAAGATTTATACGCTTTATGCCAGTGACACTCATACACGCGACCAAAGCAAAATAATAATAGTAAATTATTTCAAAATGTTAATGGAATATTTGTAGTTTTTATATTAAAGGGGCTTTTTCCATGTTTAAGTGGTATAATCACATAAAAATGAAATGAAAAAGAGCAACCCAATAACTTAGTTTTGGTAAACCATTCTCTGCAACATGTGAAAAATAGCTCATTGAAATTTGGCTCCCCTTGTGATGTCAGAAGGGGATAACACCGCCCCTTACTCTGCATTATCCAACCACCGCATGGCCATTTAGGGCAGAGCTCATTTGCACCTACAAAACGGCAATTTCAACATGTTATAATAAATGATAAAACACCAAAGATTAATTTTACATCTTAAAAACGTCTTGTGAATTGTACCCTTTAAAGCTGCTATCCATAACTTTTGCCTCTCTATCGCCATCTCAGTTTGAAACATAAAATTGCAGGTTAATTCAGATACTTATCTTTAAAGGGACACTTCACTTTTTTAAATAGGCTCATTTTCCAGCTCCCCTAGGGTTAAATATTTGATTCTTACTGTTTTGGAATCCATTCAGCTGATCTTTGGGTCTGGTGCTAGCACTTTTAGCATAGCTTAGCACAATTCATTGAATCTGATTAGACCATTAGCATCGCGCCTAAAAAAAAACTAACCAAATATATTTGATATTTTTTTCTATTTAAAATGTTATTCTTCTGTAGTTACACTGTGTACTAAAACTGAAAATTAAAAGTTGTAATTTTCTAGGCAGATATGGCTAGAAACTATACTCTCATTCTGGCATAATAATGAAGGACTTTGCTGCCGTAACATTGCTATAGGGGACTATAACCTTGCTGCCGTAACCTTGCTATAGGGGACTATTTTCGGCAGCTGCGTAAAATCATTGTGCCTCCTTCAGCCATGTTACGGTGCTAATGGTCTAATCAGATTCAATGGATTGTGCTAAGCTATGCTAAAAGTGCTAGCGCCAGACCTGGAGATCAGCTGAATGGATTCCAAAAAGTTAAGAAACAAATGTTTAACTCTAAAAGTGGAGTGTCCCTTTAACAACTGACATTTACCAAAAAATCATACCCGACAGTTCAACTTATTTCTCCATATAAGATTACAGTTGTGAAAAGTGGTAATGTAAGGAGTCACTTTTGAACACTGATTCATGTTACATTAACTGATGTTTGTTTATTTTTTAAAAAGTTTTTTGGATTACAGCCTTAATTGAAATTTTCTTGTACATATTTGAAGCTGGGTACAGTATTGTCTTCCTCTAAGTGTTTATTTAATTAATGTTTTAATAACGAATACATTCCTTATCTTTACTATATGGAAATATTGTAAATAAAATCTAATTTAAAATAATTTATTTTTCGAGATATTTCATGAATTTCTACAGGAATTCGTCATGTGAACTGACATTCTCGATTTGAGAGAGTTTTATAATTAAAAGAACATTTATATTTAATTTTATATTATTATATTTTACAGTATTTGTACAGTGCAGTGTACTTGCCCCCCCCCCAAATAAATGCTGAATAATATAAAGTAACTACATGTAGTCAGTTAGGGTTAGGTTCAGAACTGGTATAGTAATTACAGTAAGAACAGTACATTCTGTAATATGAAAAAGTGTGGAACAGGCCTGTAAATAAAGTCTTACCAATATAGTTTTAATCCTGGACAGGTGACATATTTTAGAGGATCTTTAAAATTACACATTGTGGTTAATTTTGTCATTTATACATACATTTATTTTATGATTATTATTCAGATGTGTCATTCAGTCAAACTGCCTTGATCCATGAAGTTCATCTGTGCTTTGAAGAAAATTTATTTTTTTACCTTTTACATATTAAATGGCTGTAATTCCTAAATCCTTTTGCCAATTTGGCTGTGAATACCCACTAAATAAAGCTGAGAGTATATAATATTCATTATATAACTGTAACTGGAATCAATGTTGGCAAACAGCTAAAATAACACAAAATGTGCCTCTGTTTAAATATTTATGGACCTAGCTGTATTACAGTTCATGAAGTCCTAGCAGCACATATTACAAATAAAAAAAAGATTTGTTTTTGTAGCCGAGTTTCTGGCATATTTCCACACACAAAATAATATGTTTTTATTATGGAGTTATACTCCACATAACTCAATGTACAACTGCTAAAGGGTTAATAGTGCCACATGGTGATCAACAGTAAAAAATGACAAATTTGACCCCTTAGCAAAAGGAAAAAACACCAACATTAAAAAATGCATGATAAAAGGTGTCATAGCTCTGCGATCAAAAAATGTTGTTATAATGAAAGTCAATGGGGCAAAAACAGCCACTAACAATAAATGAGGGAGAAAAAAATAAAAACTCATGCTACACAAAAACTAAAAATGTTTCAAAGCCAATGTTTTTACCAATCTTTGACAAGACTGTGAAAAAGGTTTAAAAAAATCCAGTTCACAATCACTTTTTATATTGAAAATTGATCATTTTGTGTGTGTGTGTGTGTGTGTGTGTGTGTGTGTGTGTGTGTGTGTGTGTGTGTTTTCCCCAAATCAGTGACACCACTTATAAACTTGGCAATTAAAGAGTTAAAATCATGAAATTTTTGTGAAGATTTGGTAGTTTTGATCAGTACTGAGGTTGATGAAAAGATTTATAAAAAAAATTCATCTGATACATTTTTATAACCATTGAATTAAGTGGATGTTTTCATCCACTAACAACACAAAGGGTAGTAAATTTGAACAATGCAGAAGAGATAAGGACACGCTCCTGTCCTTACATGCAGCACGATCTCCATTAAACAGCGTATACAGCATACATATCTATCGCGGACAATTGCATCTTTATGCTGAAAGTTTGTTTTTCCATGGGTTTTAAAGAGCAAAGATCCCTCTCACGTCTTAAAGCTACAGTAACCCAATTAATTTCTCAACAATATTAAAAAGAAAATCACTCTTTGCTCTTGACTGAAGAACTGTTTTACTTTATAAGGATGTATCTATATTTAATTCACACACTGAAGACATTTATTTTCAGTACTGTTAACAGACATAAGCCTTTTTAAAGAGCAAATTGCTCTTTGTACAATAAATATTTGTTGTTCTTATTTATTTAATTCTCTAATAAAACAATAATATACATGATTAACTCTTTCGCCGCCATAAAACGCTTCCCTTCCAATGACGAGTATTTCCGGCTTTCCGCAATACCGCTATTATCCGCAACTTTTTAAACCCGGAAGTATTGCCCTATGGCAAGCGGCTGCATGTCCGTGTCTGTTTTAAAGATCGCTCTGAATGTGATCTCTATGAAAAGTCCGTCACAAAAATGGAATTATCTCTGCTTGTTGCTCAAAATGTGGTGTTTTTGCAGAAACATACCCATATTCAAAAGCTGATTACAAAAGAACTACTGAAGGTAGGATGAAACGGTTTTTTTTTTTTTTGAAAGGCAGATGATGGTCTGTTCTTTCATTTGGTATATTGTATGTTTATATATTTAAAGAAGAAAATTTTCTGGAAGGCATTAAACTTTTGTGAAAATCATGAAAAACGCTGGCGCTGGCTGGCAACTTTTTTAAAAAATGCTGGCGCCAAAAGAGTTAAATAATATAGATAAGGCAACATCTGTGCTCATTAAAGAGCTTACATATTAACTTGAATAATCAGTATCAGGCATTGGTATCGGCCAATCATGACGACAAGAAACCTGTACTCGGTATCGGCTTCAAAATTCCCTCGTATCATCCCTAGTAGGAAATAATATCTTCATGAAACATGATCGTAACAAAATGTACTAAAGATTTTGGCACAAAAGAAAAATCTATTATTTTAACACATGAAAGACGCTAATATTGATTCTAAAAACAGGTACCTGTGACCTCATCACATTAGTATTATTGCATCACTGCATGTGTTGCTTGGCAACCACTCTGCTTCTATAGAACTTTTTTGTATATGTGCAACTCCATGCAAATTTCAACCTTATCATGAAAAGTAAAGGTTTAAACCTACTGATATCGTGGGTTTAAATACACATGCAAAGTCTGGTTAAAGTGTTTAAACATTTTGACAATTATCTTTCATAGTGCAAATTTCAGAATTGTTTTAAATAAAATAAAATAAATATTAAATGTTCTTTGAAGAGCCGTCCCATCTTCATTTGTTGGGTATTATTGCTTCTGGTTTGTGACTCTTAATTTACAGGATTCCTGCAAAGTATGGCGCAGACGCTTTCGTCGATCCGAGTTCGATTCCCAGCTCAAGGTACTTTGCCGATACCATACCCCTCTTTTCACCTTGTAACTTTCCTGTCCTCTCCTTGCTCACTGTTTGTAAAAAAATAATTTAAAGAACAAAAGGACGAACTTCTGGTGGACTAAAACAAGCTTTGATCATTAAAAGCTTGATTTTTCATTTTGGTTTATTATATATTCATTTGATGCATTAGAACAAATTTTGTCAAAAAACTGGTCTAAAACTATTTTTTTATGTTCACAATATGTTCACAATATGTGATAAATGAAATATATATATTTATAATATATAAAGTTTATTTGTTTTTCTGTTTTGAAGACAAAAACAAAAATGCGAATAATGCCAAGGTACAGTACACAAACCTTGATTAAACTTTAACATTAACAGTGTATTATTTTGTTTGAAAAGCATCTTATCGTTTTTATCAAAGTTACATTCCATTAAATTGTTTATTCATTTTTAAACCATTTAACCTTGATCAGTAATGTTAGATTAGGTGTTGTTGGTATTCGTGTAGAGCTAGTTTGAATCACTGTCACTGGTCCATGTAAAGGGACAGATTCTGTGGTATTAACTGCCGTTTTGTTTCCTAATTCACCACTAGATAACCTTGGGTTGTCACCACATAAACCTGTCACACAATAGACTGAATGACAGTTTAATCTCAAGGATTTTTCATGATATCGCTCAACAGATCTCTAGAACATCAGTCATGCTTAGCCTCCCATGCAATTTAGTTTTATTTATATAGCGCTCTCACAATGGGTTAATTGTTCGAAAGCAGCTTTACATTAAAAAACAAGCACAGAAAGATCAGAGGACAACAAAAGTAGCAAAGTACAGCGGCTGCAGATTAAACCGTACTAGCGAGAGAAGTAATAATGTAACATATAGAAGAGAGTTCTAAGTTAAGCAAATGTCAGCTGATCCCTAGGGATTGAAAAAAATCCTAGGAGAAAAAAACCTATGGGGAAAAAGTCCTAGGGAACAAAAACCCTTGAGAGAGAGCCAGACATAGCTGATTCTAAAGAGGATATACTATGTATATTAAGACCTATACCATAAACATTTAGAAATTATAAGGAAACGGTCGGTGGTCACTGGGCATCAAGATGATGGGACGCCAGGGGATCAGTGGTGTGATAAGCTTAATGGCAGCAGGAACATCCAAAACCGTTCTCTAATCTTTATCTGCGCTGAGTAAAGATGATGTCTCCAAACTTCTCTCAAACAACCCCACTACCTGTCCTCTTGACCCAATCTTCTACAGACCATTTCAAACATACACCTTTACTCACACAAATCATCAGCTTGTCCCTCCCTACTGGTATTTTCCACAGCTTAAAAAAACATACTTGATCCCTCACAATCCACCATTAGGCTTTAAGAGCACCCATTCCACTGAGACAGCACTGCTCTAAGTCACTAAATCCCTTCGGCCAGCAAATGCGGAGTCTAAATCTCCTGTCCTAATTCTGCTATCTGTCCACTGCCTTCTACCTGGTAAATTACCAGACCCTCTTGTCAACCCTCTCATTACTGGGAATCAGCTTTACAATAGTTTCAATCTTATCTCTCGGGTAGATCCTTCAGGCTGTCTTGGAGAGGGAAGCTGTTTAAATCACACAACATGGTCTTTGGAGTCCCTCAAGGGTCAGTGCTGGGACCACTTCTTTTCTCTATTTATACAACACTACTAGGAGCCATTATATAATCAAATGGCTCTTTTTACCACTGCAATAATGATGATACACAGATTTTAACTTCTGTCTAACCAGATGATCCCAAATCGCAGTCTGCTGGCATAAGAGTACACCGTCTCCAATTCAACCTAGCTAAGACTAAAATCGTTGTCTTTATGGCCCATTTACAGTACACAACTTCACCTAGGTACTGCAACCAGTACAGATAGAAAACCTTGGTGTAATCTTTGACTATACAGGTTCTTCTAAAAAAATTAGCATATTGTGATAAAGTTCATTATTTTCCATAATGTAATGATAAGAATTAAACTTTCATATATTTTAGATTCATTGCACACCAACTGAAATATTTCAGGTCTTTTATTGTTTTAATACTGATGATTTTGGCATACAGCTCATGAAAACCCAAAATTCCTGTCTCAAAAAATTAGCATATCATGAAAAGGTTTTCTAAACAAGCTATTAACCTAATCATCTGAATCAACTAATTAACTCTAAACACCTGCAAAAGATTCCTGAGGCTTTTAAAACTTCCCAGCTTGGTTCATTACTCAAAACCAATCATGGGTAAGACTACTGACCTGACTGCTGTCCCGAAGGCCATCATTGGCACCCTCAAGCAAGAGGGTAAGACACAGAAAGAAATTTCTGAACGAATAGGCTGTTCCCAGAGTGCTGTATCAAGGCACCTCAGTGGGAAGTCTGTGGGAAGGAAAAAGTGTGGCAAAAAACGCTGCACAACGAGAAGACGTGACTTCTAGGAGGTGTTCATCTGTAGTTTTTTACAGTTAGGGATTTTGCAATCTAGTGTTCTTTTAATTTTACTCTTTGGAGAAAGCAAAACTTTTATCCTGTGTTATCCCAAAAAGGTGGTGTTTTAAATAAATTAATGCATCTGGTCTGCATTACTGGTTTTGCATAATTTCTAATTAAATTTTAACATTAATCAATTTGTTAACTTGATTAAACAGAAAAGTAATGGGAAAAACAGGTTTAATCACTGAAGTGCTTAAATGATTTCTTACAGGGTAGAAAAAAAACCTTTCTCAGATTATTCTAAAAAAAGAGGGGTGTGAGGGGCCTCCAACTTAAATTTTGCCTAGGGCCTCCAAATACAGTATCTCGAACCGGCCTTGGACATTACAGTTATGTTTTGCAGGTCCATACTGAAAAAAAACACAAACTTACCACTCAGAAATGTCCAATAATAATCTCCAAACAATTAGTTGTATTTTCTGTATTGTTGTCTGAAACAAACCTAAGATCTGTTTACACACAGAGAGAGCTACTGAACTGTTCTGTGAAACAGCCAATCAGAGCAGAGCTCAACATTACTATTCATGACCCTTTCAAATAAGGTAATAATAGACCAATTCATTCTAAGGCCAAGTTCTAGGGTTGTAAATGGACTTGTAAAACGTTTCTGGATAATTTTTGCACTTAATATACATACATTCTATGTAGATACAGTATTAAAGAACAATTTAACAGATTAATTGCTTTCAGTATTTTCCATGACACCTACATTTCTTACAATCTGAACACCACTGCTTTCATGCAAAAACCTCCAAAATAAAAGCCTAAATCTTTCATATCAAATACTATGACATATTTTTATCATATTTACATCTGAAACGGCATGGTTTATTTATTTAAGCTTTAATAAATTACTTTTAATTGTGTCATTAATGCATTTTGCAACTGCATTATCCTATGAAATTAATGTAATTTTAAATCCATTAAGTATGAACAACGAAAATGACATAAGCTACATCCATGTGATTGATTTTAATGTTCAATAATGATTTTAAAAATTTGTAGATAAAATTATATGTAAGCATGTGTGATTCCATGCCCTCCTGAACTTTGGCATTGCACCAAGATGAATCTAGAAATCTACTAATATAACGTTGAGACTGTCACATTTTAAACCATACATTTCTACACAGATGAGGTTAACTGCACATTACCGTACTGGGGTTTGGAAATGTTGTGAGCATTTCTTACACGTTTTAATTCATCAGATAGCAAAATGCATGTCTGCGCTGTCTGCAGCGCCTGCCGCCAGAATACAGTAATGTAACACAAACAAAACATGATCAAAATGATGAAAATCTCTGAAAAGTGACAAGGATGCAGCACAGAATTGATTATATTGTGCATATTAAACAGATTAAAAAATAAATGACAGATTAATGGACGCTTCTTTGAATTTGTGCTTGTATGCACAATCCATTTGGCTCTAAAAAAAAACCAAGGGGGCACGTGCCCCCTCAGTTTGAATAGGCATGGTTTCAATGATTTCTGATTTCAATGCATTCTTTGGCACCTTTAATCTTCTAAATTTCATGTTTACCACTACTGTGCTCCATATCCCTGTAATTTTATGTTTAATAGTATTAAAATAGTGTTGTTTATTGTATCTTTGTCTCTCGTGTGTCGTATAACTGTGCCAATATGCACCAAAAAATATATATAATAAAATTTTTTAACTAAGTGTTGTTACTCTGCTCAAATGCCAAGTTGTATTAAATAAAAAATATCTCAATTGGTAACACTAAAAATAAATTTTTAAACTTACATTTTCTCACTTTACGTTAAAATTTTAAGTTGAAATAACTGGAAAAAGATTACTTAAAATGAGAAAGTTAAAAAGCTTAAAATTTGTATGTGTTACCACACTGTAAAAAGTTGGTTCAATAAAAAAGACTTTTATTGGTAACACCACATTTAGTTTTAAAAACTTTTTTCTTCAAGTGAAAATGTTAAGGTGAAAAACTAATTCTTAAAAATAAGAATATTTAAATAAAATAGTCAAATTTGTACATCACACTGTAAAAAGTGAAAAGTTGAATCAACCTAAAAATGACTTAAAAAAGTTTATATATATATATATATATATATATATATATATATATATATATATATATATATATATATATATATATTTGGGTGTAACTAATTTATTCAATTTATATGTTTAAATGAAAAATACTGTGTGAACAATTTAAGTTGAAACATAGATTTTTCAGGTGTTGCCAGTTGAAGTATTACTTATTATTGTGTATGTGAATTTAAGGGTAGCAAACTTTCACTAAAAATCACATTGATACCTGAAGTTGGTTAAAAATATTTGCAAGATTAGCAACATTAGTTCTGAGAAGAGTTGCATTTATTTCCAATGCCAGTTGGTGTAACGTTTGGTTTTCAGTTGCAGTGCTATTCATATAGAGTATGTCATGTCCAAAAATGTTTTTTTTATTGTCTCTATTATTAACAAACGTATAGAATAATATAGCACATATTAGAAGCACACCATTGTGTCTATGTATTATAAATGTCTGACTATTGTACTGTTACACAATATGCCACATGATACTAGCACATATTTCAACAATAATGTACCTGCATGTCAAATGAAACTATTTTGACGTGAATCAAAATACATTTAGATTGATATCAGTTTTATTTTTAACCCAGACCGATGAAAGCTTGGCTTATATAATTAGAGAATTGAAGATTGTAAGTTGTGATAACAGATGGATTTCTGAAGTCTTTGTAATTTATATGACACAGAAAGCACAGCTTTATAATGTATGAAGCATTAAAGACGTTATGAATTTTCCCAGGGCACGACATTGCAGGTTGTGATGTGTTAAAAAACATGCCATTTTGATGTGCTGTGCATTCATTTACCTGGGTCGCACAAGTTCATGTATTTAACCTCCTCAACTGTCTGTGTGGTGAATACCAATGCTGTCTCACAAGAATTCGTACATATTTTACAAGTTGGCTGATTCTTATTAAGTCATACCTCCACATTCGTAAGCTTTTGTACGATTTGCCATGACCCCTGTTATGTTGGGTTTAGGGGTGGGGTTAGGGTTTCACTGTGGTTTTATTTCATGAGGATATTATGTTTTTGCACGATTAACTTGATATGAATTCATACGAATTAGCCAACTCATAAAATATGTACGAAATCGTGTGAGATCAGGCTGTTCAAAACACAACTGCAAGGACATCCAAGCTGAGTTACGCACATCTTGTACTTCGGCTGATGCAAAGATGGAAGTGTCTGTGGCAAAGTCTCTGACAGTTCAATAGACAGGACAGGACAGGTGTTAACTTCAGGGCCCGTACGTATAAAACTTCCCAGAAATTTCTTAAGCTAGCATAGGATTCCAGGAGTCTTTTAGGATTTCAAATCATGGGTGAAATCTCATAATTTGCACAAGACTTTAAGTTTGTTGTTAGTTGTTAGAATCACTTTCTGACATCCTAACCCAACCCCAACTCTAAACCCAACTCCAGACGAGAATAGTTTTAAAAGCGGAAGAAAAACATGTAGAAACCAATACATAAAAGTACATCCTAACATAATAGTACATCCTAACTCAACCCCAAATCTAACTAGCCTGGCTCCGCCCTCCTACGTGCTTCCGCTTAATTTTCATTTCACTTCAGCAGTACGTCTGGGATTTCTCTATAGAGTTTCGTTTTCTCCTGCAAAAATCTGTAGGACCAATCAGCGAACAGATGGGGGTGGCTAAGAACGATGACGTTGAGGTCGTGCGTCAGTTTGAGTTGTAGTTCAGTAATGGCTGCGGAGAAAGAAGTCAGAAAAGCTATTCGGTCCGTTGTTGCAAAACTGCCGAATATACAGTAGTTGAAGCCGGAGCAAGAACCAGGTTTGCTAAGTTTTGTTTGTCTGATTATTCTGACTTGTTGTTTCCGGACGGTTTCGGCGCATGATATATGTCACGACCACACGTTAGCGATTGGCTTTGGCAGATCCTGAGTGACTCTGGGCAGATCCAATAGTTTTAAACTTCAACAATGGACCCTCCTTAACGGAAGTAACGCTTTGCAATGGAGCGTGGCCAGACTCTCTGTACAAATGAAATGAATGTACGAGAGTCTGGTTGGACCAGGCTAAAATCTAACCCCAAGCGACAATGGGGTTACAGTGAAAATATAAAAAATATCCGTGGGAGTGACACGGAAAAAGACATCCATCTTGGAAGGCTCCCGTCACAGAAAAAAATGAATTCCGTGACATGGACATGGATAAAGTGATAACATTTTCCATAACTATAACACAGATTTATTTTCTTTGTTTCATTTTTTTTATAGATCGAATGGGGGACCTATAGATACCTTCGCCTTGGTCCCCCAATTTGCTAAATTTGCTAAATCCTCAACTGTGGGTAACATACTTATGCCGCAATAGTTAGCCTGTCTGGAACCAAGCTGATTTAAACCATATCTCTGTGTGACACTTGCATTACTTGCAAACTGCCGTTTTTGGGTGTGTCCTTTAACATGCAAATGAGCTGATGTCAGCACTAAATGGCAGTGCCGTGATTGGATAGTGCAGATTAAGGGGTGGTATTATCCCCTTCTGACATCACAAGGGAGCAAAATTAGCTAGGTTGATAGAAGCACTGGGAACCCAATTATAGCACTTAAACATGGAAAACGTCAGATTTTCATGATATGTCCCCTTAAAGAAGCAGTCTTAGACTTTTTTTATAAACGTCTCCTACCCTCAGACTGATCATACTTTTACTAAGAATTTTTTGACACTTAAGTCATAACTTGAAACTATTTTTAAGAGCATTTCTCAGATTTTTTATACATACGGGCCCAGATCTTTATCAAATCACATCTTTAAGGAACTTTTGTTAATGTTCAATTAAAAGTGTTTCAATTCACCTTATCAACCAAATGTTAGTGCTGTGCAGTCCTTAAAATGTTTAGTAAAATGAATCTGTATTTATTATCAGTATAACATGCTTTTTAGTTTTGTAAACGTATTTAATTTCAAAAGTGCTTTTGTAAGGTGATCTAAATGTCACAACTCTGACTCCATGAAATACTATGTTTAAATAATAAATTGCAATGCAATTTGCAAATATACTGTTTGTTGTTCACATGTGCAACACTGTACTACACTACACAAAGTGAAAAGTTGGATCAATTAAAAACATTACGTCAATTGGTCATTTAAGGTGAAAATTTTACCAATTGAAGTAATTTTTAAGTTGAACCAACTTTTCACTTTTTACACTGTAACGTTCCCAGACAGTAGATGACTCTGGATCCGCACCGGATTCACGCTGAAGTCACCAGCTCCAGTGCGAATCCGACCCGGAGTCGTCTGCTGTCTGGGTTTGTAAGTAGACATGAAGTGTGAAGTGTTTTGCTTGAATTGTCACTTAAGCCATTGAGCCTAACAGGAATAAAAACATAATGATCCGATGTTTCTGTAGTGGGCATATGAGTGAAAAACACAAAAACAAATGTGTGGAAGCACGTGTAGCAGGGTTCAAAGAAGGTCACCATTACAGAAGAGTTGCGACAATGGAAATCCATTAACTTGAATTATGCAAAACAAGAAGCCGGAAGTTAAGGATGATTGCAGGCGAGACACAGGTGAGGGAGCGTGAAGGATCACTAGAGTCCAAGAGAGATGACGGGGGAAACAAAGGGAAAACAGGCAGGATAACAGACTGGGATTATGACATAAGCTCAGAGACATAACAAGAGTGTAGGGTACTGCTCAGCATCCCTAATAAAAGGGCAGTTTGGATGCTTAAGGTACCTCACTGAGATGCTGCACTTTCCTGGATGGATTAGGTATCTTCGTGTTTGCATCAAGTTTCATCCGAACATCCGCTTGATGTTTCCACTAATAATTTTTTCTGTGTGCAACATCACATGCTCGAGCACGCGTCTGATGGCACATCATAGAGGCGATATCAGTGTGCGTATCAGCGATGCAGTCCTCTATCAGTTGGTTCGGCGTTCGTTTAGAGTGAGATAGACGACCTCGAATTCCTCTCCATGCACATGCGACAGGTCTCTTTACAAAAAAGCCATTCAGCCACCCGCAGATCTGAGATCTAGATCCTTGAGTTGACTCCAACCGTGTCTGTTTCCTCCATGTGTCGCTTTACAGATTAAAGGCGCGCGCGCGTGTGTGTGTTTTACTTTTTTAAGATTAATAGACCTCACGCCCTTTGTCATGAGATGATTAATTATGGTGAGATAGTTTATAAATTGCTTGTAAGGTGCTTTTACTTTCAAATCTGGGCTGGACGTATTTGCGATATGAACTACCGTAACCTTTATGCTGGGAGAACTTTGCAGAGCAACATTAATGTGCTTTACTGTATGAGCACACTGAGATTTTTTATTTCTACTTTAATGCAATTGACCTCCCAAGCTATAAAAAATAATAGGACCTGATATGAAAAATGTTTTTTACAGCATGACGTACACATAATACACAAAAGATTCTGGACTCGGTCTACCGCAAAATTATTTTTATTAGACACTTAAAAAATTGGACAAATATGTAGTGGCGTGATCCCATTGAACAGAAAATGAGAAAGAAATTAAATGTTATCTCCGGCTGGAATCTGCTGGTGCGTATTGAAGGCTTGTCTCGCAAATCATGTGATATCCTTTTGTTGTCAGTGATGGAATGTACTGGAGTGACTGATTGTGAAGGCCGGGCGATGTCATGTGATTCCTGTCATCCCTGGTATGTCGCCCTGACAAAGATCTAAGGGCCACGCTTTCTGTCACATGTTTTTTTTTGGTGGAACACACCTCCAGAATCACACCTCCAGTCACATGCTCTCGGACCATCTGTAAAAATATGCACTTTTTTTATTGTCTAGACACGAGGTTGAATTTGAACTAGCGTTTGAGAACGAGGACTACGACAAGTGAATACTCTAAAGAAGATAAAAGACTTTTAGCCATTTGTACACTTTTAAAAATGCTGGGTTATTTTAAACCCCCCCCAAAATCATTATATTTGGGTTAAAACAACTCGGCATAGGCAAAACTACAAACCAACTGGTTGGGTTCGTCCCTTTTTGACCCAATGCTGTATATAAAAATTACCCAGTGGAGTGCATCCACATCCATATTCATCTGTTGAACTTTTTTCAGCATTCAATTTTTATTCTTGATGATTTTACTGTTCCTCTAGAAAACAATCAAATTAAAGAATAAGTATTGTAGGTGTGTTGAAGCTATATATGATTAGCAAAGTTATACGGTGTCAGGATCCTGCCAAATCCTTGTTTGTATTCAGATCTAGTCAACATGGCAGGGTTCTGACAGTACAATGTTCTATGTGGGAGATGCGTGGTTTTAGTATTGGTTTATTCTGACCACGCATTTCCCAAGTGCCGTCACTTTTTCTTTTCAGGTGTATGTAATTATTTTGTCCCTATTTAAGTGTCCTTGTGTGTGTTGTTCAGTACGGGTTCGTCTCTATTTCTACGTTGTTCTTGCCAGAACTTTTAGTTCAAGTTTAGTGTTTTATTAATATGTTATGTTTAGTGTAGTTCTGTGTAGATTAGTGTTTGTTCTGTTTGTTTGCCCCCTCGTGGGTTTTGTTTTCTGTTTTTGTATTCAATAAATTATTACAGTTTTTAGTATCCGTGTCTGCATTTGAGTCTCTCTGTGTCCAATTCCTGACAATATGGTATCATTGTGAATAGATTTTGGGGGGTTTTCAAATTAATATGTAAAATGTAAAGCATGTTATTAATGCATGTAAGTAATTTATAAGTTAACAGTTAAATATGATAAATGGGTGCTATACAATGGGTCAAATTAGTATTGAACGTGTCAAAAACATTTTCAGTACATATATTTCCAATGAGGATATTCACATGAAATTTTCACCAGACATCAGTATTACCTCAAGAAATCTACAAATAAAAAGAATTCACAACATTAAAGTCCATGAATAAAGTTATGAGCAATAAAGTTAAATAACACAGGGAAAAAACATTGAACACAGTAAGAAAAAGCTAGTCTCCAAGGCAAGGAATTGGCTGAAATTTAGAAAGTAATTATATTTCATATCCGTGCTAATTATTATCAGCTGGGTTAATAAATTGATGAGCTATACATTTTTTTTACAAAATGTATACAAATGTTCAATTGGATACAGGTCAGGTGATTAAATATCCAGTAAGATTTAAATGTATGATTTTTACTGGCACAGTTTGTTCAAGGTTAAATTCAATTTAAACATTAACAAGTCTTTATCTTTACAGAATAAAATAAAAATAACAGCTTAATTCTGGGAACCAAAATCTGAAGGAAAAAACTGAAAAAGGTTAATGAGGATTTCTGGTTCCCAGAAATTTTTGTTTTATTCTGTAAATATAAAGACTTGTTAATGTTTACTGTTCATTTAACTTTGAACAAACTGTTGCCAGTACATAACACAAATTTAAATCTACAGTAAGTTATTGGCAAACAGCTGCATAACTACAGCAAATTTTTTACTGTGTAGGTAATATACACTGTAACAGTGAGTTTAACAATTTGGTTCTACTAAAAACTTCAGATGATAACACTTAAAAAATATATTTTTGTTTTAACTTTAGGTGAAAAATATAAGGTAAAAATAACTTTTAAAAAATTACTTCAATTGGTAAAACTTAAGAAATTTATTAAACTTAAAATTTTCACTTAATTGTCTTTTCAACAATTTTTTATGTGTTACCAATTAAAGTTAATCCAAGTTTCACTTTACTTCAATTACTTCAATTGGTAAAACTTAAGAAATTTCAACTTATTAAACTTAAAATTTTCACTTAATTGTCTTTCAACAATTTTTTATGTGTTTTTGAGGGGATCATCGCAATCAAGTGTTAGTAGATATACAGCAGTTAGTAATGACAGAAGTTGCAAAGTTGCTTAGTTAGTAAACTATTTAAAGTGAACTATCAAAGTGAAGTGTTTTTTCTATCAAAAGGACAGAAAAATACCTTTTATGTCAAAACTGCACAATGTTAAAAACGTTTTGATTATTTTAAAACTTTACTATACTTACTGTACGTCCAGTAATCCACTGTTCAAGAACAAGGCATTATAATTACCTCAATATATTTATATAATATATTAAATATACCTTGGAAAATACAAAAAGAAAGAAGTCAGCCTTGATTTGACAATTAAAGTTATTGCAGACATTCCAGCCAACATTTCACTGTGTAGGTTAACTGTAGACTCGATATAGTCCAGTTTTGAGTAGCCCGTTTTGTGGCCACGGCTTTTTTAAAGTGTAAAACTGCTTGCTTAGAGCTTTGATTAAATATAGAAACAGGTTAATCTCCTTTGCAACAACATACAGTATGTGTCACCTTAAATCTTTTATTTCATTTGAATTAAATGAAAAGGCTTAGCGTCACGTTTACAGCAGAGTTATGTCAGGTTATGTAATACAGCTACTGCAGAAAATACTGATAAGTCTGGTATGTACCGTATGTAGAACAATGTCAATCATTGAGATACTGCCCGTTTACATAAGCCACATGACTCGATCAAGCTTGATATTAACATTAACATGCACGCTCGCTTTGTATCGCTTTGATATGCAAACGCTGTTTCAAGAATGTATACATCTGGTAGATGCTTTTATCCAAAATTACTTACAGTGCATTTAAACTAGATATTTGATCAGAATGTGTGTTCACCCGGTATCAAACCGTTGAGTTACAGGAACACTACATTTTACTACAAATGCAAAGCTTAGCAAAACATGCAATGTTACTTACAGTCAGAAGATCAGGATTGTGCACATGAGCTGTATACTGGTTTAATCAGATATTGAAATAAAGGTGAAGCTTTCTGCCCAGTTAAAAGAAATTAGTCATTAAACAACCTGCAATTCCCAATTTTAACAGAACATGTTTGCCCTGATTTTCTTGATTTTAAGAGTTTGGATTTGCACAAAAGTTTATTTTCATTCGGTTATCAAAAACCCGCCCTTGTAATCCAGCACCTCTGTGACACATGTTGTAAAACTTCAGTATAATGCTCACAGCAGAGTGGAGGACATCAAACAAATGTGTCGGTGCACTCTTTAGTCCAAATGGGATTCTACTGTAATGATGGAAAAAAACAAAATGTATTATTTAAATGTTAGACATCATGCAGGGGCAGATATGAATCAATCTTCTTGTCAGGTGAGTGTCACGACCTTCATGTGCAGGAAATACACCTGCAGCAGGGGACACACCTCCAGATTACTGTCCATAAATACAGCTGCACTCATCTGTGTTCATTACTCCAGAGAGATTCTCCACCTTGACATCTTCTATCAACATCTCAACATGGGCAACTTCGCTGAGTGCTGCCGAGGCTTCTGGTGTGGGATGAAAAACCCTAACATACGGGTCAGCCTGCCTGCGGTCTGTTTCATCTGGCAGATTGCTATGATCATCTTGTTTGGACTCTTTGTGCGTTACAATGAGGAATCGGATGCACACTGGTCTAAGTACAAGAAGGAGCATAACATAACAAGTGACATTGAGAATGACTTCTACTACAGATACCCTAGTGAGTACCTAAGTTAGACATTTTATAGCCGCTGAGATTGTTATTGTTTAATTAAGTAATCCCTGATGTGAGTGTGAACAATGAATTATAGCTGTTTGTCATACCTTCTTTAAATCTTCTAAACTTTTTATTTGTCCTTTTTTGTAAGGTTTTCAGGACGTGCATGTGATGATCTTCGTGGGTTTTGGTTTTCTCATGACCTTCCTGAAGCGCTACAGCTTCGGCGGGGTCGGGTTCAACTTTCTCATTGCGGCGTTTGGCATCCAGTGGGCACTGCTGATGCAGGGCTGGTTTCACTCGCTGGACCCTGTCGACGGAATGATCAAGATTGGAGTCGAAAAGTAAGTCGTTCAAGTTCATGGCCAACTCTGCAGAAGATAAGGCTGGTGTATTTTGTGCATTCCATCCTGATCTTAATACGTCAATCTGTTTTTCTTTATCAGTATCATCAATGCCGACTTTTGTGTCGCCGGATGTCTCATTGCATATGGAGCTTTGCTGGGAAAAGTCAGTCCGGTCCAGCTGATGATCTTGACGCTATTTGGCGTCACACTGTTTGCTGTGGAGGAGTTTATTATTCTTGAAGTTCTCCATGTAAGTTGCCTCCACCTCATGTTCTTCTTTTACATCATCAGTAAGGAAAGATTCTTGATGTTCAGTCTGCGTTTTTGTACCGTTCACAGGTTAGAGATGCAGGCGGTTCGATGGTCATCCACACATTCGGGGGATATTTCGGTTTAACGGTATCATGGATTCTGTATCGACCCAAACTAGAGTGCAGCAAGAATCTCAGTGGCTCCGCTTACCACTCTGATGTCTTTGCTATGATCGGTATGTTAGAAGTTCATTCGATGTTTTAGGGTGGGGACACACCAAACGACGGCGGCCAAGTACCACGTCATTTCTGTGCCTGCGTCGGATGACATAACTCTCCGTACCAGCAGGTGGCAGACGTCGTTGTTCAGCTGGTGACTGCAATGAAACAAAACATAAACAAAGAAGCGCTTGGTTACGCGTTTCCCACATATCTCGCTCACCACAGGCAGATTTGTGTTATATCTATAATGTCTTACGTGACAAACCTTTTAAAAATTAGCTACTTGTTGTTTAATTGCTTCATCACTTCCGTTTTTTTTTTTTGTGCACTTGGTTGGCTATGCCGAACAGCCAGTCAGTGTAATCAAACTCCCGTACAAGCACCAGTGCTGATTCAACATGCTAAATGGGCCAAAAAACAAAACAAAAAAGACGATGACAGATTACTTTAAACCTGCCTGGTGTTGAAAAACTGCCTGACCGTTGGCTTGGTGTGTTGCTAGCTTTAGAGGCAAAACTTACATAAGGAGATTTGACTTTAGCTGCCCTCCGCAAGTCTACTCTGTAATCTAAAGATGTCTCTTCTTACAGGAACCCTCTTCCTCTGGATGTACTGGCCAAGCTTCAACTCTGCCATCGCAGACCATGGAGACGGTCAGCATAGGGCAGCCATTAACACGTATCTGTGCCTGGCTTCTTGTGTGCTCACCACGTTTGCCATCTCTAGCCTTTCAGCCAAGAAAGGAAAGCTTGACATGGTAAGTTGCCGTATTTACTGTTTTCATCCACAATTGCACATACAACACTGTGTTCTGACGTAATCGCATGTGTGATGTAGGTCCACATCCAGAATGCCACTCTGGCTGGAGGGGTCGCAATGGGAACAGCGGCTGAGTTTATGGTCACAACTTACGGGTCGCTGATAGTCGGATTTTGTTGCGGGATACTGTCAACCTTTGGCTACTTGGTGCTCTCTGTAAGTATCAAAGCCAGTGCGTTTACCCAATAAAGAATAAAAGGCTTAATTCACAATGCAAATAATTTGTTTTCTTGCCACTGTAGCCATTTATGGAAAAGTATCTGAAGATTCAAGACACCTGTGGCATCCACAACCTACATGCCATGCCTGGCCTCCTTGGAGGAGTTGTAGGGGCCATCACAGCTGCATTAGCCAGCGAGGACGTATATGGACATGAGGGGTGAGTAAATGAAGTCATGTAGGCTTGCATGAGAAAGTTCTGCATTTACAAATATAAAATATGTTCTTGTCTTTTTTTTAACAGGTTGGTAAACACGTTTGATTTTAAAGGGGAGTATGCGACAAGGACACCTGGCACGCAGGGAGGTTACCAGGCTGCTGGTATTTGTGTAGCCCTCGTTTTTGGCATCGTAGGTGGCGCTATAGTGGGTGAGCATATGAAGGCAATACTGCTTGTCCAATGTATTGTATTAGAAAAGTTGAGATTGTATTAACGACATTTATTTTTTTGCAGGCCTTATCTTGAGATTGCCATTTTGGGGAGACCCTTCAGACGAGAACTGCTTTGATGATGAAGTGTATTGGGAGGTGAGTTTAATTGTTACATCGCTAGGTGGCGCCTTAGAGCACAAAATAAAGAGAAACCATAATTGCCCTGTCCCAAATGGCACACTCCGGACTTCCTCAGAGTCCTTACTTTGATGACATCATGTAGTGCAGACTTAGGAACCCTTGACGCGAGTCCACAAGGGTGCACCGCAGTCCTATTTTGGGATAGACTTGAGCGTAATGCCGGAAATAGGAAGAGAAGTTGCTAATCAGTGTGATCTCCTCCCATCCATCGTCTTTTGCTCTTTCGCAGAAACTTCTGGGTTGTTAAAGTGCATGAAGCCTGCAGCAGTGCGGGCTTCACCGAAGACCGCATCAAGGGTGCAAAGGGGGCACTGATGAGCACAATTCAGAGCATAAAAATGACATATGGGACACCCTACGGACTCGTAGACTAAGCGAGCACCCCCAATTTAAGGCCACGAGAACGAAAGTCCACATGAAGTGCGCCATTTGGGACACGGCCAACCTTCGAAAAGCTTAGGGTCATGTGACGTAACTTAAATGCTTTCTTCTGATCAATTTTTTATCTGGAGGTGTATGCTTAAAGTTTTGTAATTATTTGAGTAGACAAAAATATATTTGCGCCTAATTTCTTTCTTTAGTCATTTTTATAAAAAAAAAAAAAATCGTCAATGACTGAATATTGAAGAAAGAAGCTAGTAAGAAGCTCAGAATAGATAGGAACTTTACCATTGTTTAGATGTAATGGTGAGACCTTAGAGACTGCTTAATAGAAGTACATTTTTACCAAGAGTACATTTTTACATATTCTAGACAAAACTGAAGATATAATGAAACTAAAAATAGTTTTAGTCAATTTTTGTCACAACATAATTAACATTTACATCTGTGGTATTCAAAGTCATACACAGTTAAAAAATCTTTGTTCCACTTACATTTTTTTAGTTTAAACAACTTTACTTAAACAAGTCATTGCAACTTTCTTGACTAGGCAGGCGTTGGTATAAAAAATTAAAATGTTGAATAGGCTTAACTTTATTTTTATAATTTAAAGCAACTTCTATCTAGTCAATGACTTATTAATTCAAGTTGTTTAAACTTAAAAATGTAAGTTTTAATTTGTAAATTGAATTATTAAAATTATTAATTAATTAATTCATTCATTCATTCATTCAGGTACCTGAGGATGAGGAGAGTCTTCCTCCCATTCTAGAGTACAATAATCACATGATCAGCAAAATGCCAGACATGTAAGTATTTTTTAATTTTATTTAGACAATAAATAACACATTTAATATTTATTTAAAGTTCGTTATTTGATTAACAATCATAGATATCGACATAAAGTGAAAATTAGAATGATTACACATCACCAGCAGGTGGCGCAAGAGCTGCACATTTTCAATGTAAACCAGCACTTTTACAGGGCCTTGAGTAAAGAAATTAACAGCATTGACAAAAGAAATACTTAATATATTTAATACTATATTTATGTTAATAACTTTAACTTTATGATACAGTGATTACACTATTTCTATTTGTTAATATTTTGTATGTATTTTATATTTATCCTTCAGGTCGGAGTCTAACTTCACTGTGGAGCAAAGTTAATAAGAATGAGGGACCACATGATGACCAGAAGCACTGTTATGACCTTAAAGGATGAATTTGTTCAGTTTGTCCTCAGAATTACATTGAGTTTAATGTATAGAAAAGATTGAAATATTAATTTATTGTGCTGTGTTGTCTTTGCTGCTCTAACGATGAATTCACTTAAATTTTGATAAAAGTGTAAATAGTTAGGCCTATTTATCTACAGTATGGTTATTAAATGTATGTACTACATTATTATATAAATATACTACCTTTGAAAGGGTCAATCACTGTATATTGAGAATATTTTTTATTTTTAAACTCTTTATTTTTAAGATTTATCTTTGTAGAAGTTTGACAACCTTACAGTTTTATCCGCTTGATATGGCTTGTAATATTGCTTAGTTTTAAAAAAAAAATGCAAATATGTTTATACTACATTGTACATACTATGCATTGTTGTTCATTAAAGTTGTATTAACTTAAAACGAATTGTTGCTTGTATCATGTAATTGTGTTCAGCATATCATAAACATATTGACATGCATGATGTAGGAAATGTAAACACATAAAACATCCTAATTTTAGATCTTGATAGTAAAATATATTACTAAAAAGTATAATTTATTTGACTAATTAATATTTATTAAAATTATACTTAAATTTGAAAGATCATGATTTGCAAAGCATTGTGTGCTAATGGTGTATGACTACAAGTGTTACCACATTTGTTGCTTTTATAATAGATCTATTTGTTAAACATTAAACTATTCATCACATGGCATCCCTTATGGAGATAGAGAGGAACTGCAAAGCAACATGTCCTCAGATTAATATTGTGATTCATAGCATTGATGGATCACAAACTTTACAAATGTGAAATGCCAATAAACATGCTGTGTTCCAGTGAAGCAAAATAACTGTTTAATACTTTTTGCTTGTACTAAATGCAATATTGATGAGTGTATTTTATTATTTATCAGACATTTTATTTTATTCCTTTAGTTTAATGGGGTCTCTCCCCCTGAAAAACCAGGGGTCTCATTTATAAAACTGTCCGTAGGATCCTCACTAAAAGTCTACGTATGCACACAAGCTAAAAATGGCATATGCCAAAAAATATTAAGACTTATAAAACAGAGCAATGTACCTGCAAGTGTGCGTACATGAATTATCCTCAGATCCCACCTTGCAAGCCCATTTTCTCGTCAAGTTTGTTTTTATAGATCACAACCTTTGCGTGGAAACTGGCGTATGTACAAAACGGGGCTGGAAACGTGCGTACGTAAATAAGACCCCATGTTCTTACATGGACTGTACTTTAACTGTTAAGTTTACTTTAATGTTCACTTGAGTTTACTTTAGTTTAATTCCTCATAGAAATTTGCACCAAACTGCGATTTTGACATGCATTTTCATTATTGTGGAGAGAAATGAGATGTGTTGAACGGTGTCCATGTATAAGCAAAGCAAATGCGAATGACCTGAACAGTGGCTATTGATAACATAATAACATAATATTTACACTGTAAAATTATATCATACAAACATATTTTAATGTTACTTTAAATTAACAAATTATGTTATTATATAAGTTAACAAATTAACAGCTCCATTTTATGAGTTTTTATTTTTTTAACCATGCAAAAATAATAAAAATATTTTTATGGATTTTGTAAGTTAAACAATTAATTGAAGATTTTTGAAAACTACATTTTAAATTTTTTTCACTGTAAAAAATTCAGCATTTTGCAAAATCAAGTTGTTTTAACATTACAATTTTTTTTTACAGTGTGTAGGTCCATAAATCAAAATTTTAAGTATTGTTTCTTGATTTTTTAAGACAACATTTTGGGATAGTAGTATAAATTTTGATATTTCAGTGGTATGTTCAAATCCTAGCCTGGTTATATAGCATGTTAAGCGGTCTATAATTGACCTGCTGGTCATCTGTTAGCATGAGGTTTGGTCACCCTGAGGCCAGACTCCTTCATTCTCATGCTAATAGACTCTTTGTAAAAGGGTCACGCGGGTCAATTGGGTCATTTCCTGATCAATCACCGTGACATTTAATGAACTTCAAATACACACTGCTTGTGTGAATGACGGTGAATTGAAAGGACGTCATGTCTTCATGAATGACACTTGGTTTAATGTTAATGGGCTTTATAGGCATGTGATTATTAGTTATATATTCGACATCTGGTATTGACAATTGGGAAATGCTCAGCATTAACATAGCAGAAACAATTAAAAAGAAATAACAGATCCAAAATGTTGATATCCAGTTTTTCATGCATGTAATGGCAAAACTCTCACACTTTTGGATTCGATTTCTATTTTCCAATGGATGAGCAAAACAAATGAAAATCACAGAATGTTGAAAGACAAACATCAATGCACTTTATAGTCACGGCATCATAAAATCTCAGGTGCACACTTAAGAATAACGCAAAGAAGGCATTGTGTGCTTTACTGGACCTGAAACACATACAGAAAAAAAAGGTCCTTAAATGTACCATTTGGTACCCATTATGTAACCATAATGTGCACATCATTATCCAGTTGGCACTGTGTTTCTCAAACAGAATGTATATACTGTGTATATATGTAAAACCCGGTCAGAAAAAAATTGTCCCTAACCCAACCCTAACCCTAA
Source organism: Paramisgurnus dabryanus (assembly GCF_030506205.2). Lineage (NCBI taxonomy): Eukaryota > Metazoa > Chordata > Actinopteri > Cypriniformes > Cobitidae > Paramisgurnus > Paramisgurnus dabryanus. The sequence continues at coordinate 4,832,522 of NC_133338.1, read as the reverse complement.
CCTAACCCTAACCCTAAATAATCAGTTAATATATGTTATATTCCAAAACTTTTGCTCCCAAGTGTTGTAAAAAATGTACTTAAAATAAAAGAAGTGCAGATTATGTTTCTTTTGCTTGAAACAAAAATCTCAAGTTTGTTTTTTAACATATAATAGATTTACTTTTCTTCTGTGTTCAGCTCCCGTGAGAAATGTCGAGCAAGAATAAACGACATCATGGGAGACGCTTTACTTTGAGGGATTACAAGCTATAAGACAGCAGCGTGGCACGTCCGTCGATTCCAGGCTCTTTTCCCATGAGGATGATGGGACGGGCGGGGCCTACAGCAACATCAGGCTGAAGAGCTGCGGTCAAATCTCTTCTTCTGCTTAATCAAACAAGTCTGCAGGGGACGGGCGGGGTGGGGGTTTGACTGTCGCTCCTGTAACAGAGATGTTCTGGTTAATCCCCCGTGTGAAGGGGACGGGCAGGTGGGCCGACCCGAGCGTAGTTTACATAGAAAAGAGCTGCCAGCACCCAGAGATCCACGCTTGGATCACATAGCTCAGAGGCTGTGTGTGGAAGCACTTGGCCCGCTATTGTCCTCCACGGCTGGTCTTGTCTGAAAGCCTGTAATCAGATTAAAGATTGCCAGGATGAAGGGGGCTAGTTTTTCTTCGCTTTCTCAAAAAAAAAGAGAGAACAAGGAGGGAGATTGCAGCCCCTCTAATCAGTACCTGCCATTGAAGCACAGGAGAGGAGCTAAATAACTCGGCGGGGAGTGTGAGTACAAGGGCCTCATGGACAAATTGGCCTGTTGTTGGTTGGGTATAATGGTGGGCAGTGAGCGGTGGGGGTGGAGGAAAGGTGGTGCGTTTTATTCAACAGCCGTTCACCTCCTGACCTGATGATTATATCACTCTTAAGAGCTGATGGACACCGGGCGATTGGTACATCTGTGCCCATCGACGCAGTCACTCTTTCATTGCTTATAGGGTTGGGGAAAAACACTTCATCTGGTCTGTGATCTTGTTAAGAGGTTAGGAAAAGAGTTATACTGTAAAATGAACAGGTCTGACAGCTGGAGATCCTCAAAAGCCGACTGAACTAGAAAGCAGGCACAAACAGTTTACTGTACACGTTGAGTCACAAATCAAGAATAGAAAATGAGTTCTAATAATATAAATCCAGTTAGTGTCAAGGACAAAGCTTTATAAGCGTGAAGATAACAAAAATAAACTCAAAACTCCATGCCATGTTTGGATGTTTGGATTTTCCTCTTGTCTTGGATCAAGACTTAACAAACACTATGAAAATCTATTAGTTACATGAACACAAAGACATTAACATATGGAGTTTTAATATTAAGTGTGTGGAAATTAATTGTATTAATTTTATAATTAAAGGTTATAAATTACATTGCATCATTTCCCCAAAATGAACATCTTTTCCTTTTGAAAAGTTTACCAATGATGAAATGAATGGGATTAAATGCGATATAGAGATTGAATGAGTCAGATGTAGTATCACTAAAATCTTTCAAATGTCCATTTTATTCATGCATAGTGTCCAATAGTGAACATATGTGTACAAATTTAGTTTTTAATGCCCCCAAGATTAAATTAAACCATCTAGAAAATATCAATCAATCAATCTTTCTTTCTTTCCTACTTTCCTTCTTTCTTGGTTTGTTTGTTTGTTTCATTCTTTATATCTATCTTTCTTTTATATCTTTCCTACTTTGCTTCTTCCCTTCTCTCTTTCTTTTTTTTCTTTCCAACTTTCCTTTTTTCTTTCTTTCTTTCTTTCTTTCTTTCTTTCTTTCCTACTTTCCTACTTTCTCTCTTTGTTTTTTCTTTCCTTTTTTCTCTTTCTTTCTTTCTTTCTTTCTTTCTATTCGTCTTTCCTTCTTTCTTTCGTTTCTTTCTTTCCATCTTTCTTTCTATCTTTCCTATTTTCCTTCTTTCTTCCTTTGTTTTTTCTTTCCGTCTATTCTTTTTTTATTTCTTCATTTCTTTCCGCCTTTTTAATCATCTTTATTTCCTTCTTTCATTCTTTCTTTCTGTCTTTCTATTCGTCTTTCTTTCCATCTATCTATCTTTCTTTATATTTTCCTACTTTCCTTCTTTCTTTCTTCATTTTTTCTTTCCGTCTTTTTTTTCCTTCTTTCGTTCTTTCTTTCCGTCTTTCTATTTGTCTTTCTTTCCTTTTTTCTTTCCTTCTTTCTATCTTTCCTTCTTTCTTTCTTTGTTTTTTCTTTCTATCTTTCTTTCTTTTTTATTTATTCCTTTCTTTCTGCCTTTCTACACATCTTTCTTTCTTTCATTCATTCTCTCTTTCCTTCTTTTCCTCTTCTCTTTTTTTCTGTCTTTCTTTCTTTCCATCTTTCTTTCTTAGTTTTTTCTTTCCGTCTTTCTTTCTTTCTTTCTTTCTTTCTTTCTTTCTTTCTTTCTTCTTTTCCATCTTTCTATTTGTCTTTCTGGCCTTTTTCCTTTCTTCTTTATATCTTTTGTTCTTTCTTTCTTTCTTTCTTTTTTCTTTCCTCTTTCTTTTTTCCTTCCTTTTTTCTTTCTATCAGCCTTTCTTTCTTTCCTTGTTTCTTGAGTTGGTTGTTTGTTTATTTCTTTCCTTCCTTCTTTCGGTCTCTACTTCCTTTAGCCTTTCTTTCTTTATTTCCTTCTTTCTTACTGTCTTTCCTTTCTTTTCCTTCTTTCTTTCCTTCTTTATTCTTTATTTCCTTTTTTCTTTCTTTCAGCCTTTCTTTCCTTCTTTTTTCTTTATTTCCTTCTTTCTTTCTTTCAGCCTTTCTTTCCTTCCTTTTTTCTTTATTTCCTTCTTTCTTTCTGTCTTTCCTTCTTTCTTTTCGGCTTTCTTTCACCTTCCTATTTGTCTTTCTATTCTTCTTTCTTTCTTTCAGACTTTCTTTTTTTCCTTCTTTCTTTCTTTCCTTTTTTCTTTTTGTCTTTCTGTCTTACTTTTTTCTTTCCGTCTTTCTTTTTTCTTTCTTTCAGCCTTTCTTTTTTCCTTCTTTCTTTCTTTCTTTCTTTCTTTCAATTTTTCTTTTTTCTTTCTGTCTTTCTTTTTTCTTTCCGTCTTTCTTTTTCCTTCTTTCACGACCAATTGTTTATTTTGTTTATTAAGAGTTTACCTCTGTACTTCAGTTATCTGTGATCTGAATGTAAAGCACAGTTCTACATTCAAAGCAAAAACATCTGTGTCATCTGTGAGACATTTTATTTGTAATGGAAAATTTAGATTTTTTCTTGTAGTTACAATAAACCATGTGACAGTGAATCAGTCCATTGAGTCTTCTCAACCCCGGCCCTGCTTGTCATGCTAATCCTCATTATCAGTCCCCTTGTTAAGGAACCTTCCTTCTCTCGTTTGCTGGTTTTTCCAAACCGGTTCTCATGCAGGCCGTTCCTTTATTCGTATTCAACGGCAGGAGCATTACGCCTCGTTAAAACATAATCAGGCTTGTTCAGTGCGACATGAATCCATTTAGATGGGTCAAAGGGCCAGGTCGGAGAGAACATGACCCCATGGACAATAAATATAGCGGCCCATTTACGGAAGACTTTGAGGGGCGATCCGTGCCTGCCCGGCTCTTTGATTTGGACCCATAGAGACAGGATATGAACTGGATGGTGGTGGAACAATAAACATGGTGCACTTAAAACCTTTCTAAACAAGTCTAAACAAGATTTCCTATAAAAGCAACCTTTGGACACACGATCTGCCATTTTACTTGACCTCAGATTGGTGGGTTGGTAGAGGGGGAAAATAATCTTCGGTATATATGTTGCAAAAAGGGGTTTAGAATTAAGCAGCCGAACAATGAACCGTGACCAACTAGCAAATGATAATGTAGCAGCAGCTATTGCTTCGGATCCTTTTGCATCATGAGAGATCCTCATTATCACATTCATTGGCTTATTTCTCACCTTTGGATCAACCCTTCTTTTCCCAGCCCTCCAATCAGCTGTTCAATGCTCAATATGTTTGAGGGATGGAATCAATAGATGAACACATCTGCCTTTTCCATTCTCTTCCTTACATTCCCACCCTTAGAGCGGCAGGTCCTGTAAATGAGGATCTTAAGCCACGTCAACCCTAGAATCACAACTAATTATGAGGTGGAACCGATTATTACCGCCGGCTCCCCCCAAGCCACTGCTTGGGGGAAAGAGGACTAATTGGTCAGAATAAACTGATTGGCTCCTTTGATCGATCCTCTGTTGAGTGACACAAACAGGGAGACATTATTTCCCCTCAGTGGGCATGAAAAAAGGATTGCTACCTGATCAAGACGAAGAAAAGCAGTAAGGATGGACTTGCAGGGCAAGCTGTCAAACACAAAAAACTTTAGACTGAAGGCAACACCTCCCTTCCTCTGTTTTACCATCTGCCGGAGCTTAACATGTGTTTAAGGTGATGTGCCAATGAGACACAGAGTCATAGCTGTTTCTAATGTAAAGTTTCTTGTTGCCTCAAGTGTTGGAGAACGTAATATGTTCCTGTTTAATTTGAAAGTACATTTTAATCTTCAATCAGCAGGACCTGCTCAATATGGGTTTCGTTTTATAGTATGTCATTTGGTTAGTCTCCTCTTCCTGTGGCTTAATGGGAAGAGCATTGCACTAGCAATCCAAAGGTCATTGGTTTAATCCCAGGTAACGCAGACACATATCAAATAAACGTAGATTAAGTGATATTTTATTTTAGTTTTAGATCTTGTGATATTAACATTTGGATTTCACTCAGACTAAATGATTTCGCCTTTCAAAATGTTATTGTTGTGGCAAACAAGCAATTAAAACGTACAAAATGCAGTGATTAAAAATACACTCAACTTAATGTGTGATGCCAAACAGGCATTTACAAAAAATGTGTCTTACTCTATCTGTGTCAAATTTATGACATTTCAAAAATTTGTAGCATGGGTCTGGGACCCCTTGGGGGTCCGTGGTGGTATTGCTGGGAGTCCAAAAATAGTTTGAATTCAAAATAATACAAATTTTTTTTTTGGAATATTAAATGGGCATTAAACAAAAATGCAATAATAGGCTAATAATAAACATTAAAACATCAAATCTATTCATTAAAATTGAAATGTTAATTGATTATTTTAAAATCTTTGTAATGTAATCTTAACCAGTTATGTAAATCCAGTTATGAGGTACTATATATGTCTTTATAGGCCTTGCTCAAAATGCTTAATTTATTACAACATGTAGTGGGGGTCCCTGCTCCTCCTCTTAGGGGTCCTTGGCCTGAAAATGGTTGAAGACCTCTGGTGTATAGGATTTAATTACAGATTTCATTTCATTAAAAAGCAAGCAAACCTAAAAGGTTGTACTTTTTTGTACTTTTTTTTTTAACAAAAGCCTGATAGATGCCCCCAAATTCTTAGACTTTTGTTTACATTTTAAAAAGTAAAAGTTTTTTTTAACATTTTCTGAAAAATGTAAGTTAATAATGTTACCAATTAAAGTAATAAAAAATATTCACCTTAAATTGTTCACCTTTCAATTTTTTTTACATTTTCTTAATTTTAGGTGTTACCAATGAATGGAGCAGTTTTTGTTTTACTTTAACCTAACAAATTTAATTCAGCTTGTTTATAAGTTATGTCATCTACATTTTAGTCAAAACTTAAAATAGTAGGTTCAGTTGACTTGCATAACCAATTCGATTAAACTTGCACGCAGCACTTCAGTATTTTTTCAGTGTAATTAAAAAGAGTTTATTTATTTAAATTAGAAATTTTAATTTAAAGACAAAATAAGATTTTTCTTCGAAATAATCCTTAAACTCTTTTTACGTTATTTAACGGGAAAGTTAACCTAAAAATGAAAATTCTGTCACAATTTCTTTATCCTTAAACCTGCATACATTTCTTTGTTTTTCTTAACACAAATGAAGCTATTTTGAAGAATATTTTTAATAATGCAGTTTTGCAGCACCATTGACTTCCGTATTAGGGAAAATATTTTGGTTACAAACAATGCTAAAAATACCTCAACTGTAGGTTGCGTAAATGATGACAGAATTTTCTTTTTGGATGAGTCATCACTTCAATGTGTCTACTAACAGAAAACACAACATGAATATTTTTATGTGTATTACCTGTATGTATACTAAATGTTTATTACAGACTAATCCATGTGCGGGTTGGTGATTGTGGCTGCAACAAATAATCGAATAAAAAAGTGAAATAAAAAATACACCAAGAGATGTTCACTAACACAAGATTCCAACATTGCTTGATAAAAATATTAAATATTACACATAAATATTGCTCAAAACATAAGTATTTAAAACAGACATTTTTTCAAGTGGACACATCTTTCGAGACATTTTAAACAAAGCATTTTTATAGTGTCATATGTTTCAACTGTCAGTTTAACAAAGAAGGAATCGAAACGTGAAAAAAAAACAGGGTGGAAAAATTTGTATCCCACCAGAAAGTTGTTTCCCGCCCAAATAAGGGCTCAGTAACCGTTTGTATCCTGATTCCCACCCCACGGTCCAGAGAACAGACCCAGCAGCATCTGTATGCGGTGCTGCCGGCAGCCTCGTGAGCTTTTTCAGAGGCCCCGTCGGATCTTGGAAGCAAAAACAACAGATTAGTCATGATCTTATCCACCAAGTATCTGCCTCTTTCTTTTCTCATGCTGACAAGGGTTGAGAGGGGGAGGGAGCCACTTTTCAGAGCCATCAGATGAACTTCACACCAGTGAAAAGACGCGGAGGAAGGCGGGGAGAGGGCCGTCTTTTCAGGCCTTGTTGCTAAGGTGTAAGGCCTCTCCATCTCATTGCTCTTGTTGCTAAGCCTTTTAATCACCGGACAGCGGTTGCTAGGCAGGGCTAAAAGTGGAGGAGTGCACGCTATGCCGTCTGGCAGCATTGTCGTCTTCCTCGAAACATCTTTTTCTTCCGAGGGATGCTGAATGACAGTTCTGTTGCGTACCTCGCGTGGGACCCCAGACCTACTGGGTGGTATGGCAAAAAAGGTTGCTTTGAATGCAATGTACTGAAAATGGGCGGGGCTGATTTTACGGATTGCTCTGAAAGACATGCTATTTTTTCACTACATCTGCACTGGCCTTTATAGTCGCATGCTTGCTAAATGTACTGTATAGTGATTAGTGACCGTATGTGATTTACTCGTAGTCTCTTTTTTGCATGCAGTATTAAAAAAATAAATAAAACTATAAGCGAAAGTATTTAGTGTGAGCCAGGGCCGGCCCTGGCCAATTTGCTGCCCTAGGCAAGATTTCACCTGGTGCCCTTTAGAATCACAATTGTGTTCCAATCATTTTGTTCATAACTTACACAGAAACAAACTGCACAGCTTTGTCTTGTTTTTCTTTATTTTGAAAATATTTTGGAAACACACACAAACACACAAACACATACACACAATACCCTGTTACTCAGGCATTTGATCTTGACATTGTTAAAATCTTGTCTTTTTTACATGTTTTAACACTGTACATTTAACTTAAAATATTTAATTGTGTACAAGAAAACAGCTCTTATTAATGAATTATTAGTAGCATGTTGTAGTGTCTCGGGAGATTGTGCTCATTGTTAAATAGCTTTGTGGCTATTGCACTGGAGCGGCAGTTTAAAATATAAACCCAGAATTCAGCGAACGTCAAGAACAAGAAAAAAACAATAAGGCCAAGACGCGGGATTTATACGTTACACGGACTATGTATAAATTTCAATGTTTCTGGACAGAAATACCAACTTTGTCTGGTATTAATAAGCTGCACATTGGAGTGCTGGCTGCTCCCCGCGGTGCTGAAGACGCGTGATGGCACATATACACAGATATCTACGTGCAATCTATTGGAAAGTGGAGGAGTCATTAGTTGGGTTAGTAAAATAACGAAATTACAGCTTTTAAATAGAAGAAAAAAAGTTTTTTTGTAAAGAGATATATTTTTTTTCAGATGAGTTAGTTGGGTTAGAAAAATAATGAAATTATAGATTTAAGTACAAAATAGTATTTATATAAAGAGAAATATTGAAATAAAATTGCAGAACTCTTCTTAAGAGGAAGTAATAAATTAAATAACGAATATTAATTATATAATAACGAATAATAGTTTCCAATAGGTTGCACGTAAATATCTGTGCTGCCACCAGTACTCCGTCCGAGCGCGTCTTCAGCACCGCGGCCAGCACTCCAATGCGCAGCTTATTAATACCAAACAAAGTGAACAAGTTGGTATTTCTGTGCAGAAACATTGAAATTTAAACATGGTCTGTGTAACATTATGTAAATTCCGCGTCTCTGTCTGATTGTTGTTTCCGTTTTCTTGTTCTTGACGTTCGCTGAATTCTGGGTTTATATTTTAAACTGCCGCTTCAGTGCAGTAGCCACAGAGCTATTTAACAAGCACGATCTTCCGAGATACTATGCTACTAATAATTCATTATTAACTGCTGTTTTCTTGTGCAAAATATTTATATAATAAAATATATAAATATTTATAGTTAAATGTTTATATACATATATTAAAAAAAAAAATAATTTGGGCGCACGGACGCCCCAAAGGGTCGGCGGCGCCCTTAGCATTTGCCTATTCCGCCTATGCCCAGGGCCGGCCCTGGTGTGAGCTCTTCTTACACACCTAGAAATTCAATTTCTAAATCTAATCTAACGATATATTTTATGTTACTTTAACTTAAAGCTGCAATGTATACATTTTAGAAATACAGTATAATATCTATAACAACAATATTATCCGTGGTGTATAAAAGACCTTACACAATGAACTGTATTGTTTTTATTACTTTAAAATGAGATGTTTTTATCTTCATACACGTGGGTCCACTTACATGGAAGTTGCCATTTTGAACAGCCCTGTTTCTACAGTATCCCTAAACGGACCAACTGCAGAGAGCGTATCATCACAATGTTATTTCAATGATGAAATGATTGTCCTGTGACGGCTACCGTGGCTTCTCTACCCCACGGTTTGGTTTGGGTCAGCTTACTTTTAGGGGCTTTGCATAGTACCTGATACATTTCTAAGTACCACCTCAGTTGGGGTTTCATGCGCCCCGAGCTGATACCAAAACTTGACACGAAAACACTGTAACGTTAGATCACTGTGAGAGAATCGTCACTACCAGCGTCATCGCTATAATGTAAAAGATTAGCTTTACCGTCATGCTAGCTTGCGCTGTCTCGAGCAAACATGTTGTCATCTGTGCTTTGCTATAAGTTTCCAAACTCCCTTTTAGCGATGAAAAACATCCACAGGTTGAGAATCTGGAAGACCACACCAGTTTTTTTCCAGACTTGCAGTTTGTGGTGGCACATTCACGATGTGCATGTGCGCATATATGCTTAAATGCAACTTAAATGAGGCTCAGCCGTGCATGTCGACTGACGCCACGGGTGTTTGTACAGAAACTGTCATGTGAGACATAAACGCGATGTGCAAACATCTATTTATGGTGGTCAATTTTAATTTTGTGGTGCACTGAGAAATAAATAAATGTATGGGAATGTACAATGACACTCTCACTTGTATGATGTCACAGCAGTAGGCAGCGCAAATATAACAACACGCTTATAATCCCTCCCGTTTCAAAGTGTTACTAAACGCAATGGAAAAGCTAACCAAGCCAAAGTGAGGTGACCCAACCTGACCCAAACCAAACCGCAGGGTACTATGCAATGAAAAAGCACCATATGTGTTTTTGAAAGGGAGGGGGTGGACTGAGCCGTTGGTTGCAATTTGCGATCTCGCCACTAGATGCCACTGAAATTTACACACTGAACCTTTAAAAAATTTAAAGAGCACCTATTGTCCGATTCACATTTTTACATTTCCTTTGGTGTGTAAAGGGCGATTTATAGTTGTGCGTAGGTCCTACGGCATAGCCGCGACGGCGTAGGTTCCGCGTCGATTTTCATTTATACTTTTGCATCGTCCTCCGCGTCGACGTGCAAACACACGCGAAACCACTGGTTGGCAGTATCCACGCGTGTAACCACAGTAGCAGCACGACCGTCAGAGAAGAAGAAGCTTGGGAAGTTAACCCACAAACGAAGAAGAAATAGCAACTTGTTGTGTATAATTTGAGAAGACCAGCAATGATGGAAGTAAATAAACAGCGAGTTATGTTCCAGTTTCAGATAAATCACTCCTCAACTTGGCTCATCTTTGTTTTCACTGTCTCAAACGGAAATACCTATGACGCAGTTTTTTTTACCTGACGGGAGGGGTTCTGGTGGACCAATCACAGCGCTTGAGGTCCGCGTAGAGCCGACGCGCTGTTAGAAATTTTGTGAGGTGCGCGTCAGGCTACGCACAGGCTACGGATAGCCTACGCCGTAGCTACGGCGTAGGATCTACGCACGACTATAAATCGCCCTTAAGTGTGTGTTAGTACATGTCAACAATATGCAAAAAGTACATATCCCAAAGAAAACGATGATGTGAGTTATCATCTCCAGCGTAAATCTCTTTTCTTGGACTATAAGAAACACACGGATTGTAGGCAACAGTTTACTTCCTCGGATTGGTAATGAAGACCGACATTAACATAATTCCTCCCGCTATGGACTCACAGCCTGTAAGTTAACTCCTGTTAGCATTGCATTGTGAGCGAATCTTTCAAACATGGTAAGAAGCATCACATTTCAGAGGTATTCAGACAAATCACAACGTACAGACTAGTGCTTTTCAAATTCGTGTGTTTCGGGAAGAGAGTGAGATCTACAAAAATGTATGGTATGTGGAAATTAATCTGTTTTTAAGCCAACGCGAACACATTGTATTATACCAAATACACAAAATAATCGTGAACAATTTATGTCAACTTTTCACAAGGCAAAACTTAAAATAGTAGGTTAAATTGACTTGCAAAACCAAGTTGTTTTAACTTCATGCTGCATTTTTTACAGTGTAGGGTTCAAACCCATGACTTTTGTTTTATAAATTCTCTACTAGCTGACCTATACAGGACTAGGTCTAGAAACCACTTTAAGTCCCTTTGGATAAACGTGTCCATCAAATGTAAAATATAAGCAAGATAAACCTTCCAGGAAACGCTTAGATGTTTCTCACAGGCAGTCACCTGCGTCTTGATTAGAGCACTGAGACTGTTAAATAGGGCCTTTACAAACTGACTTCCCCGGGCACAAAGCAGAACAACTCCAACACAATCGCAACCCAGTCTGCCTCTATTTATCAATACATGAATATTCATATCTCCCCATGTAGCTCTGAGAACCGAAGAACATGTGCGGCCCATGGGAAACGTCCCGGGATTCCCAGAGTCTTGCTACAGCACCATATAGGAAGCGTGAGGTGAGATCCGCCTTCGAGAGCCTCTTTATATACATCATTTCAGACGAACCCTTGTCTGGAATCAGACTGCGCCATGTTCAAGTCCAAGAGAATGTCAGACGAATGTGGGCGGGGCTTGAGGGGTGGAGTCACATTACACACCATTCGTTCACAGATGGTGTCTGATCAGTCTGTGAAGATTGCAGTTTTTCATGCTTATGCATTTGCCTCCCACGACCATCAGAGGACGCAATTCCAGACACAAAGGTCAAAAAGTCAGTCTGAGGCAACTAATCTGCCACTTTGTAGACTAGACTGCATCTCCATTGTGTCAATCCATGGGATTTCTCACGAGGCGGCAAAATTAAACCATTAAAATGAAGCTCTTCTTTCGTTCTAATCCCTAAAGCATTATGCGATATGTGTGTATATTATGATTCTTGACAGTCCTGAAATTGCAATAATTTGTACGCACGATTATATTTGAAACGCATTTTTCACGACAGAACATTTAATCTCCCCTCCAGACATTATACATCATAAAGCCACTGACAGAAATACAAAGACAGGCCTGGGAGTGCTTTAATTTACTACTGAACAGTCTCAAGAGTTTTGGGAAACACTAGCATTCAGAAACAATGACAGTTTGCAACCATTTGGATTTGGAGACCCAATTGATTGCTATTTCCAACTGTTCATGGGTACAAATGTTCATTTTTGGGTGAACAATTTTCTTCAAAATTGGATAAAAAAGGCAAACAGTGACTATGAACGTGTGTTGAAACATCATGCCTTTGCTACACCACAAATGTCACAGTATCTGCGTCATCATACCCAGTCATATACTGTTAGAAAAGTCGAATGTCCATTGAATCTATTCAAATATCTTTTTAAAACCCCTGTCAAAAATGGTTCGGTTCCAGTACGGCACAATTCTTCTCCGCTCAGTGGCAAAGCATTTGAAAGGCTGTAATTATAGTTATAGATGTAACGCTAGGATGTCCCATTAGGGTGTAGTGGTTGGTGATTACATGGCTGCCGTGTTGCAGAGCCGAGACTCTACTATTAAAGAACATGACCTGTGGTGACTGTCCACTCATCTCTGAAAACCTTATGGTGATGTGAGGTCTGATTACTAACCTCTAGACCCAGGCCGGCTGTTGATTGACAGCCAGCTCAGGCCCACCTACTGCTGCCCACAAAATGGGAACATGGTTTGCCTTGACAGCTGTACCAGGCTAGCAGAGGTGGGTAAGAGAGGAACTCTGTGAATTCTGTGATGTTGTTAACATGTCTCGGGGTAGTTGCATGTTGTAAGTAGTTAGCGTCTCGGATGAAAAATTTTGTGAGGTTGTTAGCATGTTTTGAGGTAGTTGTTATGGTGTTATGAGTAGCTATAGCTTCTTGATATGCAGATAAAGAATTTTGTGAGACTGTTAGCATGTCTCGGGGTAGTTGCGTGTTGTGAGTAGCTAGCGTCTCGGATAAAAACTCTTTGAGGTTGTTACCATGTTTTGAGGTAGTTGTTAGGGTGTTATGAATAGCTAGTTTATTTGATGTGCAGATAAATAATTCTTTGAGGTAATTAGCATGTCTTGAGGTAGTTGAGGGTGTTATGAGTAGCCAGCTTTTTTGATGTGCAGATGAAGAATTCTGTGCGGCTGTTAGCATGTTTTGAGGTAGTTGTTAGGGTTATAAGAGTAGCTAACTGTTTAAGATGGAGAATTCTGTGAGGCTGTTAGCATGTCTCAAGGAAGTTGCATGTTGTGAGTAGCTAGCGTCTCTGATAACATTTCTTTGAGGTTGTTAGCATGTTTTGAGGTAGTTGTAAGGGTGTTATGAGTAGCTAGCTTTTTTGATATGCAGATGGATAATACTGGGAGGTTGTTAGCAGGTTTTGAGGTAGTTGCGTGTTTTGAGTAGCTAGATTTTTGATACGCACTTAAAGAATTCTATGAGGTTGTTAGCATGTCTCGAGGAAGTTGTAAGGGACCTGTGAGGAGTTTGCATCTTTATGTGCAGATGAAAATTTCTTTAAGGTTATTAACATGTCTCGACGTAGTTGCTAGAGTGTTATGAGTCGCTAGCTTCTTGATATGCAGATAAATAATTATGTGAGGCTATTACCATGTTTTGAGGTAGTTGTTAGGGTCTTATGAGTAGCTATAGCTTCTTGATATGCAGATGGAGAATTCTGTGAGGTTGTTAGCATGTTTTGAGGTAGTTGTTAGGGTGTTATGAGTAGCTATAGCTTCTTGATATGCGGATGGAGAATTCTGTGAGGTTGTTAGCATGTTTTGAGGTAGTTGTTAGGGTGTTATGAGTAACACCCTAACCCTAACTGATTTTGCTGAGTAGCTATAGTTTCCTGATATGCAGATAAAAAAATTATTTTGAGGCTGTTAGCAGGTTGTGAGGTAGTTGCATGTTTAAAGTTGCTAGATTCTTGACACGCAGTTGAAGAATTTTCTAAGGTTGTTTGCATGTTTTGAGTAGCTAGAGTTTTAATACGCACTTAAAGAATTCTATGAGGTTGTTAGCATGTCTCGAGGAAGTTGTAAGGGACCTGTGAGGAGTTTGCATCTTTATGTGCAGATGAAAATTTATTTAAGGTTACTAACATGTCTCGAAGTAGTTGCTAGAGTGTTACGCTTCTTGATATGCAAATGAATAATTCTGTGAGGCTATTAACATGTTTTGAGGTAGTTGTTAGGGTGTTATGAGTAGCTATAGCTTCTTGATATGCAGATAAAGAATTCTGTGAGGTTGTTAGTATGTCTTGAGGTAGAAGTTAAGGTGTTATGAGTAGCTATGGCTTTAGCTATATAGCTATATTTCATAGTTGTCCTTGAAGCTTTGAGAAGAATTTAGGGATTTATCACTTTTGGTTACTTCTGTACTAAACATTTATCAAACTGATTTTGCTGAACTACTTTATATAGTATTGAAGTAAGCATGTTTGCAGGCGTCTGTTTGTGCATCACCGGGCAGAAAGAGGGCAGCCGACTCCCGGTGCAGCGCTGCAGGAGAGTGGAGTAGATCATTGAGCGTGAGGGGTGCGGGAGGTGTTTGGGTGTGAGTATTGTACCAGCTCCCGACTCGCCACTTTCAAGAGGTTGAGGGTTCCCACGGTCCGCGAGGCCTACAAGCGCGCCTCAGCCTTTCTTCCACTCGACTCGCGGTGATGTCATGCATTACCATCAAAATGCGCGCGACAGCGAGTGAGAGCGTGCGCGTCTGCTCGCGACTGTGAGAGAGCCTGTAAGCGAGGCGGCCGTAAAGAAAGGCACCATTGTGTGTGTTGAAATAAAGAAATCTCCACTGAAGCATTGTAAATGGGTAAGGCTGGAAAATGAAGGCTTCGCTGAGTTATAGCTGGCTTGTCACATCTTGTCAAGAGGCCACAAATAGTGATGTCCAAATGCAAACAGCTCTGGCCTCTGTGAGACAGTGTCACCATGTGATTTACTATATTCTCACTTCTGTAAATCTGCCTTGTGTTTTAGGATTAGAAAGAGGGAGGGAAGGATCCTTCCCAACACTGCCTGATACTGTATATGTGTGTGTGTGTGTGTACCTGGTAATTATCACGTTGTGGGGACCAATTGTCCCCACAAAGATAGGCATACCAGTGTTTTTGTGACCTTGTGGGGACATTTTGATGTCCCCATGAGGAAACAAGCTTATAAATCAAACAAGATGATGTTTATTGAAAATCTAAGGTACAAGAAAGGTTTTTGTGATGGTTGGGGTTAGGGAATGGGGCAGGTAAGGGGAATAGAATATACAGTTTGTATGGTATAAAATGCATTACGTCTATGGAATGTCCCCACAAACATGGAAACCAGAATGTGTGTGTGTGTGTGTGTGTGTGTGTGTGTGTGTGTGTGTGTGTGTGTGTGTGTGTGTGTGTGTGTGTGTGTGGCTATACAGTCTTAAAATTGCTGGGTTATTTTAACCCATGGTTGAGTAAAAATTTACAAAACTAGCTGTTGGGTTTAAATGAACTTATGCTGCTTCAACCCATGGTTATAGGCCAAATTTGGACATTTTCTATGTTCATTTAAACCAGTGATTGGATTTGTCCATATTTTACCCAACCATGAGTTGAAACAACCAAACATTTGTTTGATAATCACAGATAGTCTTAACTACAACATAGTGGTTTAAAAAAAAACCTTCATTTATTGAATACACCTTGTGGCAACATGTTTAAGTCACTGAAAATGGGGTAAGTTGTCACAATGTAATTATTGTTAGTTGTCAACCAATATGGGTGTTTTTAATGGCCAATGTCGATAATGAGGAGCAAGGTGGTCAATTACCTACAATTACAAAAACCTAATTACTGTAAATAAGAAACATACCGGAAATTTGAGCATTTATTGAGGAGTATGTGCTTAGTTAGCATAATTTTTTCGATAAACACGCACCTGTCAAATGTCTTAAAAATAACCACCAGAGCAACGTTTGTGGTAACTGTGATATAAGCGGAATAATCGACTCCGCGTCATGCAGCTTCACCGCTTTGGGTGGGCATTATTTTTGAATAATTCCTTACAAAATATAAAGAAAATCAATTATTCCTTACCATGTTATGCTTGAATCTCATCCACCGTACACAACCCAACATTCATTTTTGGGGACACAGGTATTTCAGTCCAGAGGGAACCATTGTGTTGTTTAAAGGTTACTGTTACTGTAATATCTGAGGAAGAGCCAGTTGTGGGATTTCTTCAATTATTTCAGTTTGGTTTTAATTGGTTTATATCACTCATGTCTCCCCCGCTGGAGTTACCGCTGAGCTGCAGATCCGACACCTCACAGTAATGTTTGAGTCTTGTTTTGTACATAACACAATGTAATGCACATATAAAATGATTCATAATTGGACATTTTGCTGTCTGTCAGATGCTGACTTTTCATATAAGTGGCTTTTCTTAAGGAACAAAGTGCTAATGCATTATATGGCAGCCGTACTGAAAGATTTATCGGCCAGTGCATGAAAAACAATCCGATTATCTGCCGATTTCTCAGCTATGGTGATATATTGCGTTATCACGTATTACATGCTTTTTATAAAAAAATTCAAGTAATAAAAATATTACTGAAGGCATACAACAGTAGGAAATATTGGGTTTGAACCTGATACTGATAAAATGCAGCATGAAGTTTAAACAACTTAATTGTTTTATATTATATTTTTTGGCCATTTTGCCTTTATTTTAAAGTGAGTGAGGACGTGAAAGTACAGGACAGAGAGACGTATGGGATTGGCAAATAAGCATTGGCTGGGAATCGAACTCGGCAAAAGCACCACATGCCCGCTACACCACCATTATAGCTTGATATGATAATTTGACACAACTTAGAAAAACAAGTTAAAATTGTTTAACTTTATTTGTTAAGTTAAAGTAACATCTAAAAAATATATTTTGATATGATGTCATTACAATGTAGAAATTAACTGTACATTGTTCTACCCTTAAATTTTTAAGCATAATCAAGGATTTTTTTATCTTGACTTGAAGGTATCTTATAAAATAAAGTTGACTTAGCTTAAGTTATTTTGACTTTACAGGAACTCATCACTAATCAAGATAAAAAATCAAAGTTGAAAAGACTTGTAAATTCAAAATGATTATACTTCATTTAAAAAATGTAAATGCAAATTTTTTTTACAATGTAAGTCGCGTTGAATTCAACATCTCCCAAATGCATAAATGTAAATTTCAACACCAAAGTCCAAATTTTAGAGGATTTAAAACTATACCCTAAAATCATCATACAAAACCACCGCTATAGACATATTTGTGTAGATGGACCTTACGGTTACAGAGATATAACCCTTTAATATGGCAACACTGTGTTTAAACTAGACAGTTTTCAGCTTTGTGTGCTGCTTATTGTAAAATTGTCTCCAGAAGTAAATTTGACAAAATGACCAACGTGTGCAATACTTTAGGGACAAATGTGTTTCATTACACTATAAATTATATATAAATTCATTACATTATAAATATAAAAAAAACTCGCTTTAGGGATATTTGATCAAATATGTGTCTATAGTGATTATATTATAAAAAACAGAGGTCCTTATTTAGCTAACTAAACGTTTGTGTTTTTGTGTGAGTATTTGCCAGTTTGCTTGTATGTGTGTTTTGTATTTTCATTCTTTCAAGTGCCTGACAGCTCTCTAATGAAGTGATTTATGCATTGATAAAAGCATACGTTTGATATCCCCAGCACTGTTTTTCTGAATGCAGCAATTCCCTGATTGCCATTAGCAGCGGTGCCTGGTAGCATTGTGCACTGGAATGTGAGTGAAGTGACCCAAACCTTCAATGTGGCACTCATTACTTCTGGGCCGCCCGGCGGAAGAATCCACGCGAAACACTGTCTTACCTCATTGTGCTGTGTGTGGGCCCACAGCGATGGTTTTTAATGTGCACCCACTGGAAGTGATGGCGAGCCTGCACCATCAAAGCCCGAGTAGATAATTGTGGGCATCTGAACTCTCCAAGGACATTCAGTGTTAATTGGGAGCTTCGAATGGGCAAAGCGGGCACAGCGAGGAGAATGTGTGCGCTTTGTTTGTGGCGTACAAAGCGAGGAGTAAATTTTGCTCAGGTCGTGAGGTGCGTCTCAGTCCCTGACTGGCTGCCTTGTTCTCTTCTGCGGGGCAGGCCTTGTGAAAACGCTCATCTACCTTGTTTGTTCAAAGCCTCTCACAAAGGACATCTCGATGATTTAAAACAATGACGTCCAAAGAATGAATTGTGGGACAGGAGGAAATTATCTTTCCTGTCTGGATGCCCAGAGTCTGCACAGGCTGTGTATTCTTTGCATTGTTGCAATCCGACCGTGCAAATCTTGTTTTATATTGAAGAAAGTACAAGTATTTTTGTGGCTATCAGAACAGTGCATACAGGGATTATTGTTTATATGGTTTGCAATGCTGTGAGAAAATCAAAAGAAGCAGCCATTAGGGTTTTGGTTTTACAAGCATTACTGCACAGGTTGCCACAAGATGGTGCCACAGTGGCATGATGATGGTATGAAGCGGGCACTGTTGCTATATTTTTACATGGATCTTGTTCTAATTTCTGTGTGACATTTTATGCAGCAGCCTAATATATGAATAAAATGTGCCAATTTTTTTTTAAAGCTTACTAACATTTGAATAAAAATCTGGATATACAGAGCAGGGGCTTTAAACACAAACATTACTTCAAATGTTTGTCCTCTCGTTTATTTGCCTAAAATTTCTGCTTTTACATTTGCACCGTGCCCATACTGTCTCCAAAACATGTTTAGTTTTTATTCAAAACTCAGTTATAAAAGAAAAATAATCATACATACACTGCAAAAAGTGAAACGTTGAATCAACTTTAAAGGGGACATATCATGAAAATCTGACTTTATCCATGTTTAAGTGCTATAACTGGGTCCCCAGTGCTCATAACAACCTAAAAAAAACATGAAAAAAAACAGTAACTTAGTTTTGGTAAACCATTTTAGGCAAACATGTAAAAAAGAGATAATTGAATTTTGGCTCCCCTTGTGATGTCAGAAGGGGATCTTATTATAATAATACCGCCCCTTAATCTGCACTATCCAACCACTGCACTGCCACTGCATTTTAAAGGACACACCCAAAAATCAAATTTTTGCTCACGCACATTTTTTGAGCAAAAATTTGATTTTTGGGTGTGTCCTTTAAAATGCAAATGAGCTGATCTCTGCACTAAGTGGCAGTGCAGTGGTTGGATAGTGCAGATTAAGGGGCGGTATAATTATAATAAGATCCCCTTCTGACATCACAAGGGGAGCCAAAATTCAATTATCTCTTTTTTACATGTTTTGCCTAAACTGCACTAAATTGGCAATTTTATCATGTTATAATAAATTATCTATGTGGTATTTTGAGCTAAAACTTCACATATGTATTCTTGGGACAACAAAGATTTATTTGGCATCTTAAAAAAGTATTTTGAAAATGTCCCCTTTAAAAATTACTTCAATTGGTAACACCCAAAAAATGTAAGTTGTTTAAACATAAAATAAAGTATTTTTTTTTACAAAAACATATGTTAAAACTTATTTTTTTTAGGTGTTGCCAATTAAAGAATTTTAAGTTGATCTAACTTTGTACTTTTTTGCAGTGTATGATATGTTTATGACGAATGCTTTTCGGGGGGAAAGCAAAAAAAAGAATAAAAGTATTTTAAAGAGTCCAAGTATTAAAAAGTTTCAGTCTTTAAATGGTTACAATGAATAAACAATGAATGTAAAGACTCATCTACATGAAGCAACATTTGTTTCTAATAAACTTTTGCCAGAAGGTAAAATTAAAATGTGTTTGTTTTTCTTAATAATTTATTCATTTTAAAGTATCGGTCAACAAATTTGATACTGAGCTTTTTTGCTTTCCAAACACAGACTTTATGGAAAATGTATTTAATAGCATCATCTGGGGGGTTTCCTTTGCATACGTTTTCACTTAACAATGTCAACAATCAAGAATTTATATTTATTTAAGATGCAAAGTTTGAAAAGTCACGATAGAATATTTAGACAATTTTTAACATTTTTATAAAGTTTTAACACAAAAGCGCAAACATTGTTATACCGGCCTGGTGATTACTCTGGGACTTTGCAATTTGCCATATTCTTTACACACACACACACACACACACACACACACACACACACACACACACACACACACACACACACACACACACACACACAGCAGTATATAAAGTCTATAGAAAGAGCAAATTAGCTCTTGTATAGTCAACTTGGATTTACAAGTCAATTCAACTTTCTTAGTGATGAGTTGCTGTAACTTCTAAAATAAAGTTGACATAACTAAAGCAAATTCAACTTTATTTAATAAGTTACAGCAACTCATTACTTGTCAAGCTAGCAGAAATTACTAGTTGATTAAATATAAAATGTAATTGCAACAAGAATTTTGGGATAGCCGCCAGAGTCTCGAATCCGCCAGTTCTTTCATTACTTTTCCTCTTTCAATGGGTTACACTTTACTCAATGCAACACAGGAAGAAGAGGATGAAAAACAGTCAACAAATCACAACGTCGCCTTGCATGTGAACAGGCCCTCAGCAGTGTGCGCTTGCTCTCACAACGGGCAGAGAGCATTAACATTCAGTGTCAGTCCTGTGCAGGCTTCTGGGCCCTGAAAAGCGCCGCTGAATCGCTCTGTGACTGTGGTAAACTGATGGACAATGACTCCACTGTGTGACTTCCTCTTTTGAACTTCCCTTATTTGACAAGTAAAAACTTCCAAAGATTAATTCAAGCTAAATGGCTCAACTTTCAGGTTTTTCTTTGTTATCACAATCTGTGATATGTAAATGTGGAACAAAAGCTTTTCTCACCTCTTAGACACAGGGCTTGATCATTTAGTTTATTTACAAATAAATACTAAATTAAATATGAAGCGTGTGTAAGATTTTGCAAAACAAGCTGCTTTTTGGTTCTTTGTGAAAGTTTTTGCAAACTTTTGCAAACATTTATTTACAGGGTAATTTGGCTACCATGTGTTATTTGTGCACTTTTTCTGGGTCCATGATGCAGTTTTGGCATTCTGGACATCCTTATGCTGGTTCTAGATGCACAGTTTTCAGCATAATCTGCTGCACAAGCAAGAATTTCCAGAAATAAATATGCTTAAATACCAGCTTCGTAATACATTGTTGTTTTTGTGCTAAATAATAGTGTAAAAGTTATACACTGCACATAAACAAATTAAAACTAGTTCTGCTTTAGCACCTTATAGTGCACTTGAAAAAGTATACTAAATACCATTACATTTTAATAGATTTTTAGTCTATTGAAATAATAGCACAGTTGAGTATACTTAAGTACTAAATACATTTTGGGGGGATATTAAGTACAAGTGCACTTGTTTCATCTGGATACACTTAAAGATTAAACATTAAAGATGTTCAAAAAAAATCAATTAAATTCACATTTATTTGTATTATAGCCCTTTTTATAGTTTACACTGTTGAAAAGCAGCTTTACAAAAGGACATTTGAAAGAACATGTTCATAGTCTAGGACAATTATTAATAAGTTATTTATAAACTTAATGCAAATTACAAATTGCAAGTTACAGAATCTAAACTAATTGTTAAGAAATTTGAATGCAGTGTATTACTATTATTTTTAACATATTATTATTATTAAACATGTAATTAATTAAAATGAAAACACTTTATAGACTATTAAATGCATTTAATATATATATAATATCAGACGAAGTCTAGCTACTTGCTGTTTAGAAATGCTTGAGTTTCTTTGTCTCTATAGTAACGATTAAGTCTCATGTGATTACATATGAATTTGCTCAGGCGATAATGAGTAGATGAAAGACCTGATGACAACAAGCAATGCTTCTTGTGTTGATATTTTAGCAGTATTATGTGGAAAAAGAAAAGGACGTTGATACAGTTTAGACAATATTTAAAAAAATTAAAAGATTGTTTTATGCCTTAAAGTAATACTATTGAATAATTGCTGCTAATGAAGAGACCCTGCCAGGACTGACTGAGTCTTATGCAAACAAAATAATTAAATTTACGCATTTGGTAGACGCTTTAAACAACTTTTCATCAGTTTGTGTGTTTTATGTGATCAAATCCACTACCTTTTGTGCAGTTTAAGACAATGCACAAGGAACTGTTTAATACCTTTAAGATTAAAATAATTACGTAGCTATCAAATTAAATACAATCACCCTTATCCTGATGTAAAGTTATGAACTTCAGCTTAAATTGCCATTATTTCGTTAATTTATAATAGTGTTAAATGTAAACGATATAACACAGATAAAAATATAAACATAGATTTTTCATTAAGTGAGTTTACTTAGTTTAGTTTTTAAGTTAAAATGAAATGTGTTTAAACGAAATACATTTATGGTTAAGGTCTCCAATGTGAAACAAAGGCACACATACTAATGCACGCGTGCAATTAACCGCAGGCCCACGTGGCACTGTGCCAAATTAGGGGAATATTTCCCTCAACAACTGTAGACATTTTCTCTTTCGTTTATATAGAAGGGGGTTTATTCCGAACATAAAACCCTTTACAGATAAAATGTACTGTGAAGTCTGCCAGCTTTAAATATCAGTATTTAAAAATAAATATGTGCATTTTTTTAAACAAAGGTGTTAAAAATTAGCAATAACTGAATACTTCTTAATGATCTATTCTTTAAATGTTTATACATAATCGAATTGAAATAATTCACTTTTAGAAATCGTATGAGTGGTGCCAGTCACGTGCATGATTGTGTGCCCAAGCAGAATGCCCATTATTGTCTATTTCTTATGTGTGTTGATTCACCTCTTTAAATTATCATTGCAGGCATCACCAAACAATACCTTTGAACGTAAAAGGTGATATAAAAATAATTAGCTTTCAAAATCGTAATAAGCAAAAATATTAAGAGCGCTTCGTGTTTGTTAATGGGCATGCATTCAGAAGCCTTAAGTCTTACAAAAAAAAGACTGTTTCTTTAAAATAAAATGGAGTTGTGTAAAGCTCAAGGGGTAACGCATATTCAAGTAGTTAGAAATGTCATTCACATTTGTAAATGTCACATATATGCATGTTTTATTTTAAAGATATTCTAAATTGTTACCAAAAAAACGTTTGAATCTTAGTTAACTGAATGCATCCATAAGGACAGGCTACTGCACTGGATCACTTCAGTCTTGGATGTTCGCCAAATATGCCACCTTCCCCTTGCCAAGTGTTACATTAGCTGTAATTATGTTTAAATGGTCTGTTCTGTGCGGCAACATGAGCACTAAAAGCCACGTCAAACTGGTATTACAACAGCCGAGGTTATGAACCAAAAATGAACATATATATATATGAATTAAAAGTATGAATGCAATCTATCTATCTATCTATCTATCTATCTATCTATCTATCTATCTATCTATCTATCTATCTATCTATCTATCTATCTGTCTATAGATGATTAACAAAACATTTACACCTTCACTATTAAAAATAAAGATGCTTCACGATGCCATAGAAGAACCTTTTCTGTCTAAATGGTTCTTCAAAGCACCTTTAACATTTAAAGAACCTTTCTGTTTCACAAAAGGTTATCTATTATGTATTTTTTTATAAATGTATAGAATGTATAAAAGAATAACATTTGACTAAATACATTTGACTAACCAAAAGGGTTGTTCTATGGCATCGCTGTCAAGAATCATTCAAAAACCTTTATTTTTAAGAGTGTTGCTTTACCAATGAACCTTCGGTTTTACTGTTGCCCTGAGCTGTAGTAGATTGAGGTTCGTATGATATAATTTGTTATCTTCGAGATATCGAGAAACAAATATCGAGAATTGCTTTGTTTAAAAAAAAAATTAAACGTTTACCATTTTATTAATAGGCTGTCCTTTCTTTTATTTCTCCATGCATTTTGTAGTTGATTGAAGATTCTTTCAGCACCCATCACTCCAAAACTTGTCTCTTACCTATTTTGCTAAATAAATTAATGTACATTTTTTTGTGTAGATAAAGTATAAAATGAAAGAGGATATTTGGCACATAAAAACAGTACTCTAAGGCATTAAAGAGTCTGTTTATTCTCGCGATACAACGTGGCGCAATGTGACATCACGCACAATTAGCCCATGCATAAATTAACTCTCCATAATTAATGTTGTTGATGCCTTGATGTTCACACACTTTAATATCCTCTCTGCAGAAAACACCGCTCATCTCCTTCGAGGAGGCGTAGATCATAACAGGGTAGGCTTTGGATACTTTTAGTATTGAGTTATTTATTGCGAACATTTATTTTAACACGTGCAATGCATGTTAGTCGCGTGTACAGTCGTGCATGATTTTTGCATACGTTTGAGCGGTTCAATGTCTTTTGTCTAAAAATCAGAGGACTCGGTGAGTTTGTCGGGTTTCCGACCAAAAGATGTCGCCTTTGCTCCCTCTTATTATAGAGAAGCATGAATAGGCGGCTCTCAGGGCGCGCTTGACGCACAAACATGGTCTTGTATCATCTATGTCTCATTATTTTGGAAAGCTATTAATAAACATTTATGTAACATTTAAATCAGATGTGCCCGGGCTCTTTCCTCGACGCTTTATCAGGAAACAATGAAAAGTACAGTAGGTTGCCCATCTGTCTCATTAGATATTCGCCATTTATCACAGAGGCAGGGGCGATTTGTTAGACTGTGGCGCACGCGCCCGGAGCCTCAGGCCCGCCTGTTACACAGTCAAGTGTGAGGACTGTTTAGTTATTTCAAGAAATTACAATCCTTAGTGATCCATTAAACGATTTTAAAGAGTATTTCCTTTAAAGAGGATGTGTGGGTATTGATGTTTTTTATTTGAGCCTGTGGTATGTACAGTTTTGGATGCTCAATTGTCTGTTGAACGTCTTATAACACTGCACAGTTATTGCTGGCCATTGTAGCCTAATCGTAAAGTCATTTGAATCTTTTTTTTTTATAAGATTTTGTTCGGCTATAAAAACTTTAATGTCCTTGAAGCTGATTTTTATTAGTAAGAGATTTTTTCTTTTATTGGAGGCAGCGTACCAAACTTACATAGTAAGTTATATAATTATAATGCATGTATAATATCAGACACACTGTCATCATTTTTACCACAGCTATTGTTAACATTTATTAAACTTTTGTACCTGGTTAGAATTGATGCAAAAGTGTGAGTAAGGAACATCTGAGAATAAATATAACACATCATTCGTGAAGAATAAATCTTATTATTATGCTTTATTTCTAATCAATCTTTATTTCTGTTTTTTAAAAACATTATAAAATATTATATAATATTAAAATATAAAATATAAGGCAAATATAATGTAATTCTAAATGCCTAAATACATGCAATTAAAATTAATAAAATAACAAATGATTTTAATGTCATTTCCACCACCGTAATTTCCCTTACAAAGTATTAAACAAACAAATTGAGATGTGGTGCTGGTTCACAAACGAAATTTTTCTCTTGTACATTTTTTTAGTGTTTAAAGAGTTTATTTAAAGACGTCCACAAGGTCAAACTGCCCCTTGTTGAAGAATCCCTGTAAAATAATATTCAAAACGCAAGAGAATAACGCATAGACTCCTATAATGACAGCGCGAGGCGACATAGATGCCGAAATCAAACTATATGGGACTCAAGCACCCGGGGGGCTTAAGATATATTAAATTACCATGATTGGGAATTTAGGCATGGTTCAAGCCTGTTGAAGAGGCTGGGGTGTCTGAAAGTGGTGCTATTCATCTTGGGAAAAGAGGGTCAGAAGGTCGGGGAAGTTCACAGGACCTGTTCCCATTCTTATGCTAACGTACAATACAGACTCTAATGCTTACTGGTTTGGAAGATATAAATGATTGGACAATAATCCGGGCGCTTTTGCCTTTGCTGATCTGCTCTGTCGCTAATTGCTGGTCGTCTGGATTTTAATGAAAGACTTAAGGTGCAGAGCTTTTTCTTCACCCTGAATCATTCAGTGGCCTAGGCTGCATGTTTTGAGGACGTAGGAATTGCTATGATGCATCTTGTAGTTGTGATATTACAAAGAATGTCCAAAAAAATCAACGTAAAACGGCACACATGTAGATTAACTTGAGCAATGCAAAGCTCATAGGTTCGAACACGCAGGCTATTGAAAGGCGTCTACAAAATGCATTGCATGTAAATACTTTTAAGTTATGCCAGTTCGTTCACTTTTCTTCCATTTATCACTTATTTTATATTTTATCAATCATTACGCAAAGTGCGTAGGTTTTTGGTAGGTCCGCCTACATCAGATCTGAAGATGAATTTCTTCGCGTTTATTTAATAGATGGGCCCTCTGTGCTGCTTTTGTACAATGCTCGCTATTTATCTCCTCATGACAAGCAGAAAATCCGAGCAGCTAAATGAATGAATACAAATGATCATTCATCGCCACGTGACGGAACACCTGCAGTCAGCGCTAGCACCAGCTTTTGGCGGGTAAATGTTTTGCGCCCTATCATAGCTATTTTCCTTTGCGCGTAATATGTGATGTAGGCTACATCAAAATATGACGTAAGGACGTACACCATAAGTGTAAATCATAATTATGGAACAGGTATGACGTAATACAGAATATGGCCTAGGATGCTCATTAAAATAGGCCTACGAAATATACAACGATGTTGCCTTTTAATGTAAAGATTTGTTTGTAAAAGCTTACATCTAAATTGTGTTTTCGAAACCTAAAAGCTGCCATGACAGAAAAAAAAAATATTTACTTCTAAATATCTGAAATTACTATGTTTTTTTTTTGTGTGTGGTAAAAGTAGCCTATAGTAACCATAATCATGGTTTTACTGCAGTAATCATGGTTTTTGGTTTCAAAACCATGGTTAATTTTGGAAAAGGGGAAGTAATATAGTTTAAGTGTAAATGCTCTTAAATAAAAACCAAGCGTTTTGAAAATAAACAAATAATGCGACACTTAGAGCCAAATGTCTGCGTTTCCTCTATAGATCATTCGATTGGCCCTCTGGGAATAACTGGACAAACCACTTGAACCCAGAACATCACCTTTGACCCTCGTGTCATCTGTGGCTGGCCCTCAAGAGACTTGAAACTGACAGTCATGAGCACCAAAACGGAATGCTGTTGCGCGTGTTGGATTGCAGAGGGGTAGCCTATTATGTCAACAAATAAACACCCACACGTTAAGAGTGAAAAATATCAACAGGACCCCTTTGATGAGGACTTACTGCAAAACATTAACAAATTAATTAATTAAATAATAAAACAAGTTTGCTTTAGCGTAATATTTTTTTTTTACATTAAATAAACAAAAAATAAAAAATAAAAAAATCCTCCCCATCCTCATGCAGTCGCCATGGTAGGTATTGATGTAGCCTAACAGCATTCCAAAAGTAAAGGGCACGTGTCTGGTCAGTTCTGAGTCACTTTGACCCCCTGGCCCACCATAAACAGGCCATAAACCCTTTTTGTTGTGTAAACCGCAGAGGTCAGCAAGGCAAGCTGTGGCAAAGATTAGCACAATATTGCATGCGTTTCACTAAATAGATATCCGACTAATAAGTCTCTTCTATCACCACAGGCCACTTAAACGCGGCGTGCTGGTTAGATTTAGATTGCATAGATTTTTTGTAAATCTAATATTGAGCTAGAGTTTGTTTAAATGTTTATTGAAAAGCCTACATGTTTGAAGATACTATATGGTGGTTTATCAATGGCTTAATGCGTTATATTTTTACACAGGACATTTATTTTCGGAAAATTATGACTGACTTGTTTATTTAATTGGTATGTTACGTCAGTATTAGAAAGCGTGGTACATAAGCAAACAAAAGATTAAAATCCCACATTCCTGTTAGAATTGAAGTTTTCTTAGTCTCAAAAATGATATGTAGCTACCATCAAAACGCGATGTTGCTATTTATAGTTTGCCCATTATTATTATTATTATTATTCTTTTAATATAACTAATGTTAATTTAATGACTGTCTATTATTAAAATAATATAATAATTACTTTACTATCTAAATACTCATTTGCTCATGTGCACCGGATGGGTTTACACACGTGAAATATTTGGATTTATAAGCTACAAATAAAACGTTAATATATAAAAACACGCTTAACATAATACCTTAACTGATATACTTGGAATTTAAATGTATTAAATATCGCATAATGTGCATAATGTGAAATAAAGGTGCTCATTGTAATCTTTATAATCATATAACTTATTACCCACGTTATCTTATAAACACTTCACAAATGTGAAATGCTTTATGCATTGTGAAAAGGTGTTATACAAGCCATTTCCCGAAACCCACTCAATAAAAAAATAAACCATTAAAAGTGCCTGACAAGCAAGCAAATCTCAGTGAGATGAGCACATATTTATTTAAAAAAGCTCCTTACACATCATAAGTTTGTTCAAGTCAGAGTAAAAGATGATGAAAGCAACAGAAATGACTCATTCTGGGGTGACTTGCACATATTACTTTATTTCTGTTTTGTCCACATGAATAAGAATAGTGATTCATCGGTTATTTCCCGCGTCATATGGTTATGTGCTGTCCAAGGTGCTGATGGGAGTGCCAGGTCTATAAGCTTCAAAACAGCTTGTGGCCACCATGTGAAGATGTGGTTGACGTCTACCTCATTAAAAATGTCTATAGTGAAGACATCAGTATTTTATCAGTAACTTAATTATGTTTGATTTTGTAGTTAAAGGATTTATTTCCTGAGTAACAGTAAATGCAGAAACATCATTCAAGTATTCGACATAACCAGATCAAGTTTTTTTTTCTTATACATCCATCAAAACATCACATTTTAATAGATCCCAACAATTCATATACAGACAGTGGCATTTAATGTATACATTCAAAATAGGAAATGCAAATGAGTATATCTTTGACATTGTGTATTAATTCAGAGAAACCATTTTTGTAAACATTTCACACATTAGTGCACATTATTCTTCACTTTACATAGCACTCGTAACACATTGTTTTAACAGCCTACCTGAAATTTAACTAGCTAACCATCATGTCTTTCACACGTATTGTACAAAATCAGTCACAAGCATCAGAAATTTGTGATTACTTGAAGGATGAAAGGTTTCAGACACCCAGTTAAATCAATTAGTGCAAGTTTTCAATCCATCTCACATCTGCTTGTTTCACAGTGAGCCATCTGGAGTAAATGCTGGATTCCTGAAGTGCTGTGATTGACCACCTCAGTTATAAATAGCTGCATGGCCTCAGTTTTTGCAGCAGATGTTGACAGTGATTTTCTTCCACACTTTTGATCATTGCTAGAAACCTGGTTACAGAGAAATGAAAAAAAAAGTCAGTTAAATAACAATACCACATGAGTTGTCCAACATATTAACGTTAGTTGCAATGGGGAACAACAACGATAATTTGGTTTTTAATGCTACACTGTAAAAAAGTAAAGTTGATTTAACCATTTTATCTAATACATTTTATACTAATATTTTTAGGTTGAATGAACTCAAAATTCCAAGGCAACCAGGTAACTTACTTTTTTATGTTAAACCAACAAATAATTTTTACAGTGTATAATAGTCAGTTTATTACTATTGAAGTTAAAAACATTATTTACATTAGTAGCAGATTTAAAGAATGACAAGCAATGTCTGTGTTTTATTAAAGCATCTAAATGCTTTCAAAAGATGTTAAGGAAAACAAATATAAAAAAAGAGTTTGTGCAATCCAGTATTACAAAATTACGTACCTATATGAACGTCTTTTCCGTTCTTTTTCCGCCTTTTGCGTGAACATGTCACGCATTTCTGTTTACGTGTCATTGTCACGTTTTTTGTTACTCAACTGTTTTGTCCTATTTTCTTACCATTGTCGCTTCGGTTTAGAGTAATATTTACAAAAAATGACATCATTACCCAAACCAAACTCTAACCCTAATGCCAGGCGACAATGGTTTAAAAATCATAAAATATAAAAGATAAATAATGAAAAAATTTATAAACCAATACTTAAAGTGACATCCTAATGCAAACACCAAATCTAACCCTAAACCGAAGCGTCAATGGTAAGAAAACAGTTGAAAAACAAATACGTGACAGTGACACATAAACAGAAATACCTGACATGTTCACGCAAAAATGGCGGAAAAATGTGTCAGTGTCACGGAAAAGACTCACAAATTTACATGACTATAGTTACATAATTTCGTTGGTTTGTGTTGTTTTAATGAACATTACTGCTCCAATCTAACCACCTCAT
The DNA here is from genome assembly GCF_030506205.2 of Paramisgurnus dabryanus. NCBI lineage: Eukaryota > Metazoa > Chordata > Actinopteri > Cypriniformes > Cobitidae > Paramisgurnus > Paramisgurnus dabryanus. The sequence goes on along the minus strand of NC_133338.1, from coordinate 4,802,380 downwards.
GATTGTTTGGTGACTGCCAATACCAACTTAACTATCAATATGTAACTATCAATCCTTTTTTAGATTAACATGTCTTATAATCTTGTGAACGAATGGTCCTCTTGGAAACAGCAGACTGAAACGGCAATGCAAAACACACGTCTAAGTCACACTTTTAATAGTTATTGTATTTTTTCTGCAAATAGATGAAAGTGGTTTATGGTTTTTCATTGCTGTTAAAATTCCAAAGGTTGAAGATTTCAGAGAGGTTGTTGGAGTTTATTCTGGTCGAGTTGCTCATTTTAATGAGAACAATCAGGCATCTAAATCGCAGTGTGGGATAATAACGGTCAGCTTTTTGTGTCTGTTATTTCACACTTTTACCACACCGCCACGTTCATTCAGTTTAGTGGTCATTATAGTCTTAAAGAGGATGGCATTTTGAGTATGACTTCATATATTGGTCCAATTAATGCAGTCAGTGAAACAAATTTGTCTAGTGCATGGTAGTGTATACAGCTATTACAATATTTGTAATTTCATTTGGTTTTAAAAGTTGTACAAAAAAAACAGAATCTACATACAATGTGTTCCAACACCATTACCAGTTTTCCCAAATTATATGTAGAGAGGTTTCTGGACAATTTAATCCCTGCAGGAGACTTGGCAAAACCCTTTCTCTGTCAATTTTCACCCTCTGCCTCATTCAAACCCTTCTCTTTCTGCGCCTCCACAATGTGGGGTTTCTTTCTCTTTTTTATATTCCCTCATATCTTTTTTCCTCGAACCCCCCTCCCCAAACTCCTCAGACAGCATGCAGCTTATGCAAATCACTGGCCTTTTATTCCCATTTCTCGTCCTTAGCCTTGAATGAGACTTCAAGAAAACACACACAGACACACTCGCATTCATTCTCACGGCTTTATACTGTAATAGGGAGAAAGTCATCCGTGACAATCTATGTACATACAAAATGACCACATGACTCTGGTAATTATATGCTATAGGAAACAATCGTGTATAGGAAAGTTTGTATCATGGTTCATCTAACAAATGCTTGGCTAATATTAGTTATACAGAAGTTATTTTTTTACCAAAAACCAAAGTCGGTGAACTTGCAATCACTGGCATTTTATTCCCATTTCTCGTCCTTAGCCTTGAATGAGACTTGAAGGAGCGGATTATGGCATGGAAGTGGACTAGACATTTAAGAATGGGGGGGGGGCTGTTTACCAAAGTCACTCAGACATGGGGAGGGGGGACTGATGAATATAAAGTGCTTGCCACCATTCCCAGGGTCTGGAACACACACACACATTCACGCTGTATATATAAGTGTGTGTGTATAGAGGGGGAGCCAACCAGCCTGACTTCCCTCAGACACTTTGACAGGCGGGCCTTTTCACCAGCGCATTGCTGGGCCGGTCAGCCCTCGCTCCCTTAGCAACGGCACAGAGCGCAGAACCCCCTCCAGCCGGCCACCAAAACGACAGGGGTGCGGGTAGGGTGTGGGTTACAGGGGGTGAGCTGGTTCACAGGGGTGGATGAAGAAGTTCCCAGCCTGGCGGGACTCCCACAGGCAATGAACTTGAACTTGATTCTGATACCAGTAATGAGGATCGCACGTCCTTATGCCCTATTTGCATATGTTTGGCGAGAAGCATCAGGCCTCATTTGGGAATTCCCACATGTAAAGTAACAGCGATGATCACGAACTAACTAACCACAATATCCTCGATATGTTGACACATAGGTCTTAAATTATAAAAACTGATGATTTTTCTAATATTTCTGATGGTAATTATCTGATTACAGATATAAAATCGAAAACTAAAACATAGCCAACAGCCTTTTATAATGGTGAGGTCATGATAAAGGTTTAAATGACCCTTCATGGTCTCTTTACTTTTATACAGGACACAGTTAAAGATAGATGCAGTTAGGATCCAAAAAAACGCCTTAGGAGTCCTCTGTAATATATTTTTTTGGCTTTATTTACATTTATGCATAAGGCAGATGCTTTGAAAAGGTTTATACACTTATTTTTGTTTAAAGTATGTGCATTCCCTGGGATCGAATCCATGACCTTTGCGTTGCAAACTCAATGCTTTACCAAATAAGCTACACGTGGGACACATTTCAAAATTCATTGTGACTGTATACAGTCATTCAAACCACTTCTTCATTATCCAGACATTTTCATTGTCACTCTGTACTGCTGACTTTGTTTTTTATTTTTAGGCTATGCCTTTATTCCAATACTTATAGCAGGACTTGAAAATCAAGAGCAAATCATAGGAAAAAAATATGCATTTGTAAACTAAACCAGCCTGATCTCATGATAATTCGTACGCAGTTTACAAGATGGATAATTCATATTGAGACATCCGATTATCAGAAAAAACGAAGAAATCCCCTCAACGTCACTTGGGCAAAATTGGTTGTACGTAGTAATACGAATTAGCCACCTCATAAAATACGTATGAACTGCCATGAGATAACGTTGTCTAAACTGATTTAAAGCAACCCTGTTTCACGAAATTATGTACCTATAGTCACGTAAATTTGTGAGTCTTTTTTGTGTGAACATGTCACGTATTTCTGTTTATGTGTCACTGTCACGTATTTTGTTACTCAACTGTTTTGTCCTACTTTCAAACCATTTTCACTTTAGTTTAGAGTTGGTGTTTGCGTTAGGATGTCACTTTAAGTATTGGTTTCAACCTTTTTTATATTTTATGATTTTTAAACAATTGTCGCCTGGCATTAGGGTTAGAGTTGGGTTTGTGTAAGGATGTCATTTTATGTAAATCTAACCCTAAACCGAAGTGATAATGGTAAGAAAATAGGACAAAACAGTTGAGAAACAAATACGCGACAGTGACGCGTAAACAGAAATATGTGACATGTTCACGCAAAAAGACTCACAAATTTACGTGACTATAGGTACGTAATTTCGTGATACTGGGTTGTTTAAGGACAGTTGCGTCTACCCAACTACATCTCCTCATCAGTGTATTAAATATAATAACTCTAGTAAAAAGTAAAAAGATGAAACAACTTAAAGCCGCTATGAAACGGAAGTAGCGATTGTCTTAATTTCCACGTGGTGACGTATATTCGAGTGAAGGTAGGGCTGGACTTGAATTCGTCCATTGATTGGATCATTTGAAGTTGGATCTTGTTGCTATTTGCTAATCGCTGGGATCTTTTTCCAGACACCGCCCACCTGCCATAACATATGACCAGAAGGAAAGAGACATCGTTCCGAGGAGGGGAGGAGATTTGTGTTTTTGATCCAAGATGATCACACATTAATTTAAAAACAAATAAGAACACTCATACGTAAGTCAGTTGTAAAAATACAACAAAATTTACTTTAATTGGTAACCCCTAAAATTTAAGTTTATTCAACTTAAAATTTCACCAATTGAAGTAACTTTTAATGTTTAACCAACTTTTCACTTTTTACAGTGTAGGAGATGTGTTTCTTGTAGCTTCATGCTATTCCGACTACAGTCCTGCTCGGGAATCCCAATCCAGGTCTTTTTGCGAGCACTCATACAAGCAGGGGGAAAAAAGGTGGGGGAACTATTTTAAAGCTCTCCCGTAGGTGATACAAAGCTAAGAACGACCCTTTCCGGGATAATCATGTTTATCCCGAGATTAAGACGGGATCGACAGCTGAGGTATCCATGAGAGGGAAAAAAGGGAATTTTTCCGTAAAACACACAATCGCCTTAAACGCGAACCCAAGAGATGCTTCTGTGATAGGCTGGGTGAGCTTTCTCACCCCACAGGGATTAGTAATTATCTCCCACCCTCATTCAATGTCTTTGTTAACACTATATCATCAACTGTGGGTGAAAAACAATCAATAACTTCTGTATAAGATATAAATACATGAAATGGCCCAGTTAGTATGCTCACTTATCTAACCTGTCACAAAGATTTAAAATCGCATAACGCCAGACATAAAGATGACGGAGAAAACTGTTAGTATGCTAGACAAATTCCCAGCTAGCCACCTCCCATAGGCCTTTGATATTAACATGCCAGCTGCAGTAAGAGCCTCATGGGGCCACAGATTGAGGCGGACAGTAAAGGCCCTCCCCCCATTACACACCACATCTATTCCCTCCAAACACTTATTCTCATCTGTGATTTTATTAATGTCATTTGTTTACCGCACACTAACTTTCATGCATTTTCAATGCATCTGTATCGGATTTGAAAAAAGCTCATTGGTTCTGACGGTGGCTCATGCTTCTGTATATTTCCGTCAAGACTCGCAACTGCAAGATTTTAATTTTATTTATCACGGGTATTCATCCCATTCTCTTTTGTTTTTGTCTCAGTATAAACTTTCTTTCTGGTTTTCAGGCCCAATAGAGCTTTAATTAATAGCTGCCCAACTGTTGTGCTTCAGCATCAAAGCGTGGAAAGGAACAAACTATCCTTTGAAATTCGACTTGAATTGGGATTTTGCATAATAATACATTCAGTTCTAGCATATGAAAACATTAATACATAAAAAATGTTGATGCATATATTTTCTGCACCACTTGAAAGGTGAAGCATAGCATAGGACATTGAAATCTTCGTTTAACTTATACTAGTGCGCCAACATGTGTAGTCTGCAAGCACACTCAATTCCTGATTAGTCTGCACAAACACATACTCACGATCCAGTCGCATGCACGCAGAGAAAACTAAAGCCATGTCGTCATTCGTTCCCCGAGGATCGTCTCTTATAGGGTTTTGGTGGTAATTTAGGCATCTGGCTCTGTCTGAGCATCTTTCTCAGCTTATTACCCTCCACTGTCTCTGCACTCCATCCATACAGACAATGGTGAGAAACAGGGGGGACCGTGGAACCACGTCAAGTGCTTCACATACAATGCTGCCATTGTAGGAGAGGAGAGGGGTCTGGAATAATAATGTGGGCACTATCAAACTGTTTACCAACATGGAGCATGCAAATGGTGCAAATGTACCTGTTATTCTAACAGATTAAAAGCATTGCTCATTTTGTTTGAGTTTAAAGAAGTTGGCCTAATCTCTGTGTGTGTGCAATCTGCATTGTCTTAAAATAAAGGCATATATATATCCAGACTTGACGAATGGACCTTTTCAGGCTTAAAAAAATGTAATTACAGTCGGATATACAAACATATGCCATATAAAGCACATTTAGATCAGCTGCTACTAAAAAAAGCTACAGAGTGTAATTCAATAATATAAGGAATAGGATTCATGGTCATCTGAATCACTAGAATTCCTTTAATCCGTATGCAAAGTCATTCAATAATTGCAAATAGGGAAATAAAATTTGTCTTTAAAGTTTTTTTATCCGGTTAATGTTCGATTCAACAAAAACAACATTTGCACATATCCATACACACAGAGGTGTGCTACACAGAAAGGTGTATTGGTAAACCCCAAAAACAATACACAGTTCAGCGCACGATTTGCATATTGAAAACTGGAAAAATCTGGTATGGGTTTGGCACCGTGCCAAGCGGCATAATTAACACTTTCAGCCACTGCGCCGCAGCAGTCATATTATGCATTGACAAGCATCCACTCCCCCTGCCCGACTGCTTACGTTCACACACACACACGACACATAAACATTTATTCTTGAATCTGTGCATTCCTATATTTTTGCAAACCACAAATTGGTTGTTAAATCATCTACAGCTATGATGATTTGTTACCATTTCAGCAAATGTGGTTTTGCTGTATAACAATGCTGCATTAGGCTCTCGCTTCCAGTGTATAAAATGTGTTTTGTGGCCATGCCTGAGATATTTAAGCAGTGAAGGTCTTTTACATAAACCCTGAGAGATGCATGGAGGAACTCCTCCCCCTCGCTGCAAGATACACTGCCTAATTAGAAATTCCCTATTAAAGGCACAGCCTCACATTTACAGGATATGGGTCGAGTTTTTGGTCATAAATTTGAACGATCAATGTGTGCATGCATATTATGTTATTAAATATTGTCACTGATTCAGATGCCAGATTTCATTTTAATTTCCATGCCCACATAAACTCCAGGTATTTATTTAAAATATGAGGATGATATATCTATTTTGTGTGTGTCACATGTAAACCAGAGAAAGAAACTGCCTTGCGTAAACATTGTATTTTTAACGTGTTTGCAATACATCCAGTGTTTCTTACAAAAATAAACATGGTTTCACTACAGATTCCTTATAACCAAAAAACATGGTTACTGTAGTAAAACCTTTTGTGGTTACCACAAAATAACTATGGTTTTGACAACCATGGTTTTCAAAAGCCATTGTTAAAGCAAGATTATTACACTTTTACCACAAAAAAACATGGGGTTTAGCATCTCATGTAGCAAATATATCGAGTGGAAATTTTTAGCATTTAAGCTTAAACCGAATACGCATCTCAAAACTAAACAAACAAGGTTTGAAATTCGTAACATAATTCGTTTGTACTCTCTTAAAAATCGAATCAAAAACCGTTTCCTCGCGCAGCTGCTTAAATGTTACTGCGCCTTTAATTGGAGGGCTCAGTCCTCGCGGCTTGTTCCTATGCAATTATGTTAATATGCGGTGCTCGTCTGCTTCTTTCATTAACACACGCGCGTGCATCATTGTTTCCTTTATTTGTGAGCTCTGCAGGCGCCATCCGTACATTACTGATCTTTAAACACGTCTATTTCGACGGAAACCTCATCTTTTAGGATAAAATATATATATTTAAAACAAAACAGTTTTATCTGAAATCCTTTTCGTGATTGCGATGAATTTAAGGACATCGAGGTGGGGTTTTTTTTAGGCAGACATGGTTTCCGCTCTCAGTAAGTATGCAAAACCGCTTTTCTGCTCTTATATGAGGAGCCTCGTGGCTTTACATATTCAATAGATGACGGCATGACGTTTTTATTTGTCTCATCCTTGCATTTTAATGCATGTAGTCAAAATATTTGAATCGTCGAATCGTCATATATTGTGTATAAAACCGGAAACAGGAGATTGTTTTAATAAACGTGCTTTTAGCACCACGTTTATTTGCATATCATCATCATCATTATGACGCAACCAGTCACCTATCTGCACATTTCAGTCTTTCATCCATTTTCCTAAGGGTGTGACTAAGTTTTGTGTAATGGAGAGAATACTAGTGATGTTTTTTTGCCTCTTGACTAATTGACACATACTGTGTATATTTTGAGAGGCTTCATACATTATTAAACACATGGTACAGTTGCAATGCCACAGTAAGACATTAAAGTTGGGCGAGACAGGGTGCATGCTAACACTGTAAAAAAATGCTGTAGTTATGCAGTAACTTACTGTAGATTTAAATGTATGTTATTTACTGCCAACACAGTTTGTTCAGTTAAACGAACATTAAACATTAACAAGTCTTTATCTTTACAGAATAAAACAGAGAACTGAGAACCAGAAATCCTCATCAACCTTTTTCAGTTTTTCCTTCAGATTTTGGTTCCCAGAATGCTTTGCATTTATTTAAAGACAAAGACTTGTTAATGTTAAATGTTAAGTTATCTTTGAACAAACTGTTCCCAGTAAATAACATACATTTAAATCTACAGTAAGTTACTGGCAAACAGCCTCCAGTAATACTGTCATTTCTACAGACACTGTCACAGTGTTTTGTAAGTTGGTGAGGGTACATGGGACCTTCGTGTCAGTAATTTAGTGTAGCCTACCCATAAACAGCAGAACGAGTCCTTTTCAATAATAATAGCAGAGTGCTCTTCAGTCTATGTCGAGCTGTACATCAATTAACTTCTGTAATTAGTTGAATAGTGTTCAAGCAGCTCTAAAAATCTGATATTGAACACCTTGATGTAAGAGGATCAGCTAAATTGTATTGGCACGGCTTATGATTTAGTTCATATAGTTCATATTTATAAACGGAGCATTACTGTGGGTGATAAACTCTCATCTCAAAGGTTTTTGTGTATATCAGAGTTTGGGTATATATGCAATGGTGCTACTTACTGTGTTTAATATTTTTTTGAAAGATTTTTAAGATATTTCTAAAAATTATTTTGACAGCCCCAACTACAAGGCCTAACCGTGCGTTGCCAGCTGCCAAGTCATCAACGCTCGAGAGTAAGATTTTGCTTGGTGATTGGCCTATTTTTTTAGACGTTGTGGTCTAAAAATCAGTGCCGCAAAGTCAGAATACGGCGGTGACTAGGTCTGATATAGGCAACGATGCAGCTTACCTCATGCCAACACAGCCATTTTAGGGAGCAGCAGGCAGTTTCTCCATCAAGATGGCTTCCTGTAAGCACACCCCTCATTCAGTGTTGCAGTCTCCCAGCATCTGGTGGTCCATGGCAACTGGCAGCCTCTTTGTCCCCATTGGCACTTGGGATGTAGAGTCTCGCTCCTTTCTTTTTGCTTTTCTCCGGGGGCACAGATGGCACTAAATGCTTCCGTTGACGAAGGGAAGGGAGGGGAGCTGGTAGGAGAAGGATGAGGGCTGACTATTATTTTTCTTTCCCTTTTCTTTCATTCGGACAATTGCGCCATTTTTTCCTTACTCCAAAAAGGCAGCGTGTAAATGGCTGGCAGTTGCTAAGGGGAAACAAGAAAATAAAGCACAAAAAAGCCCATTTTATCACTGCCAAAGCAGATGTCATGGCAACATTTCTTTAGATATAATATAAACTGTAAATTACAATTCCCTCCATTAGTAACGTAAATATGTGCATTAATAACGTGATAGTGCAAAGGTATTCACCCCTGACTTTAGTTTTATAGTAGCCGGCTATGCAATTGCCAATGGTGGTCATTGTGAATCAGCAACATCCATTGCTGTCCACCCATAATTTCATTGCATAACCTTTATTCAATTTTATTGGCTAACCAGTTTAGTTGGAAAAGATCATTGTTAATGAATGATGACAGAATTTCTTTGCTCGCATTAATTTTACATAACGTAATATGCAATGTGATAGTGGCCCATACATTCTTATCATTATTAAGATGGAGACGGACGTATAATTTCCTCTTTCTGATCATTTATCGCATTGAACCCCTGGCTTAATGTCTTGCAGTCACACTACGTATCCCAACCATGTTACAAATATGTAACTGATGTGGATTATTTTGGGTTAATGGTTTAAGGGGATTTTTTCAAAGATAACGAATAACATACAGTATACAGCATTATACAATATTAATAGGATGTATGTTTACAAAATAATAATAAGGGTCTTTTTGTGACATGCACACATTTTAAATAAACCTATTCACTGGTGGGCAGCACTGATATTAGAGGAGTGCCTATGCTGTATGGTCAATATTTTGTCAAAGAATCCATAAGATTTGATATTTTCTATATAGTTATTCTGATGAAAGATGGGCTAATTTTAATGCACATACTGAAAACTTGATTGGGGATTAACATTTGCATTTGGCTCCTTTCAAATGAATGCATTCATTAGCACTTTATGAATACTTTATGATTTACTGAGTGTATGTGTATCAGATTAACTCTACAACTAATTGTTCTCATTAATTTGTTGCAATGCAATAAGCTTTGATTGCACTTACCAGATGATGTTTTTTAGGTTTAGTCCTCCGGTCTCTCACAAACCCACTTCACATTAAGAGGCCGGAGTGAGTTGAATAAAGTAGAAATATAAAGACACCAGCATTAGAAAATATTCAGATCTTTTTCTGTTAGCTGTATTATGGATGTAAATATTTCACATAATTTGCAAATGAATGCAGATAGATACATAGTTACATTTGAAGGTATTACCAAGGTTTATATTAATAATAGCACTTGACGAATGAAATGCATTCCTTTTAAAAATCTGTTTTTTTTTTCTTTTAAAAAATTCCATTATTTAATTATTTCTGTTCAAGATGCATATATCCAGATATTAATTTGCTCTCAGGATGTTTACTCTTGCCTTGTCTTTTATTTAAAAGTTTTATTTTTTACCACAGTAGATTAGATTACTTTTATCTCATAAAAAACACGATATGTATTTTGTTTAATTTACTAATGGATTATTAAGTGAATCGTATTAAATTATTTTCAGCTATGCATTACTAAAATAGCGTAACGGATGCTAGGCCTATTGTGTGTTATGTTTTGCGATGCGTAATTGATTTTTGGACTAAAAATTTTAAGATAATATTTACAAAGTTTATTTTTAACGATTTAATAAAGAGCGTATTGCCTAATAATACTGCGTTATGTCACACGAACAAACACGGGAACAAAATCTAGTACACTGGTTTTAAATGCGCTTTCATTTTGAATTAGTTCCAGCTTCTGTCATTACCTTTGATGTGTACAGCCAGATTAATATGGCCATGCATAATGAAGCTGCTTCAGTATGATGTAACTTGTGTGTTTGCGTGTGTGTGTGTGTGTGTGTGTGTGTGTGTGTGTGTGTGTGTGTGTGTGTGTGTGTGTGTGTGTGTGTGTGTGTGTGTGTGTGTGTTGTGAAGATAGATTTTGGGTGAGTATTTGGGTGCTCATTTATAGTCAAGTTCAATTGGAAAAATGAAAGTGACCCTGGCCTGCTCCAGGACGACGCAACCAGTTAAGCGTCAGTGTAGGCCTCATTTTTAGGAGTGTTCCTCAGTCAGGTAGCTAAACTAAAGGAGACAGATGTCTTAAGGCATTTGAGTTATCGGATTCGTTAAAACTTCGTGGAAAGGTAATTAAACTCTCATTCTGTGTAAAGTTAACAGCGCATAACACACTTGGAAAAGGTTTCGTTAGCCTCCAAAGAATTTTTCGTAAAATCCAATTCACCAAATGCCCAATTCTGATGTTGTCAAATAAAGGTTGAAAATAAATTTTACTGCGCATTTTTTCATTGGAAACAATACATATTTCTCCTTAAAATATTTATTTCTAAAATGATCTCTTTCCATAATTTCCTTTTTTTATTTTTCTCTTTTTAAGGGTTTATTTGAGAAAATTACACACACTACGGAAAATACAAAACTGAACGTAAATTAAATATAAAAAAATATAACTTTAACAACGTCTACACAACTGGTTTAGCGTAAAGCAAGTTATCAATCCACGAAATATTTAGATATAAACGCCCCTGCGGAAAAATCACACCTTTTTGACCACGTTTAAAAATGTGTAAACTTTTCAGTTCTGTTTTTCTACTACTAAATAGCCCTGATCAATATGAAATCTACTGTGACGTAAGCCCAAACATATTATCTTGCAAAGATTTAATTGGCTAGTATTACTCGCTTCATGTGACGTTTCATACAGTTTCCACTCACCGCGTTCTCGTAACTCCCACAGTTTTTCCCGCGTGATCACTGTTTCCCGGTTAACATGTCTAGTGTGCCGTTAAGGAGGACGTTTCTACTTTCGGTTATCTAGCTTTATGAAGGAAGATAAACACTCATACAGCTAGATAACCAAAGATAGCAACCACCTCCCGTCAAACCTTTGTAATGCGGAACATCTCGTAAAGTTGACCTGATAAATGAAAACAGTGTTAATGCGCAATGAACCAGACAAATACATGAAAATCCCATTTAATAGACACAAAGCCCTTTTTCATTGACCTGTAAATACTGTTAACAGGTCAGTTGTTGAATAGGCTTATGAGATTCGCCAGACCATCACCACGTGGTAAAAATGCTGCGTTACCTTCATTTATTATTCATAATTTTGTAGGCCTGAAGCTGCAGTTTCTTCCTGGATGTGTTATATATTTAGCATTGTGTAAAAATTGTGGGGTTTTCAGCTAAATTTTGTTCATTTTTGGTTTCTTATGGTCTTTAAAAATCACGATGAGGTTTTATTTTGCTCTTAAGGCCCCAGTCATCACAAGCCTATTAACGTACTTTTGTTTTATTTCACCTTATTCGCACATAGTTCCTCAGTTTACACAAAGCAGGACATTTTATTAATTTTAATCTTGATAAATCGGTTCAATCTGTTAAATGTTTGCTTTAAGACATGGAAATAAATAGTAGAAAATGTTCAGGTCGTCTGGTAATATTTATTAACATTGTAAAACATATAAACAGTTCTGTTTTTGATTATAAAACGATATGAAAACCTGGATGACGTCATGAAGCGTATTATACATGTTTATAGTTAATAAATAATCCTATTGTTGTTTCTAAATGCAGCAAGCCTTGGTGCGTTCACTTTTTCAACATTTTATATTAACACACAATACACAGGACTACAAACACCACTTCGTTGTTTTAAAATAAGCATGCATTACAAGAAAATATTTTCGTATTATTCGTTATCAAAACTAACCTAAATTTACACGAAAGCTGTGTAAAAAACATATGCCAATATTTCAGAAATAAATCTGTGTTTTGCATATAGGACGTGTGTAATTCAAAGCTTATGTGAAATGCCTTCAAGGTTACGTAGGTAAACGACATATAGCCTATTAATGGAGTGCACACTTAATATTTTATTAAATCGTGGTACCAAAAAGTTTCATCACGTTCAGGTCTGGTTCATCTGCACATAGGAGTGATCGAAAACGAAGGGCCACAGTTGCCATTGAACGTGGCCTTGTCTGTCACATGGGGTCAGTTATACAGGCACTTGTTAGAACTTAACATCTGCATGCAGTTTGCTTATTGTGCATTAGGCATTACATTAATATTTACAATTAATCCCAATTAATTAACTTGAATATAGTCTACTGAACTTAAATCACAACACATGTACAATGAAAAAGTACAAAGAGAAATCATTTCACTAAACTGTAAAAGGCTTACTTTTTTAAACGACGTGGATATTCCTCTGTGTTAGAAAGTGAGCTGCGAGTGTCAGTGTGTTGGAGACAAATAAAGGATCCCGTGCGTCTTGCGTTAAGGAGTACGACGCGAAATCTCTGCACAGCACCGGAGCATCTTTTGTTAAAAGCACACTCGCCTGTCCTGTCTCTCCGGTGATGCATTTCCCTTATAAATAGTCGCAGTCCTTAAGTATTCAACCCTCGAACGTTGATCCACAGAACGGAAAAGGCACTTTTATTTCCAAGATGGGGAATTTCTCCCATGAGAAATGCATGGATGCAAGAGCTCGGAGACGCAGGCTCTTACTTTATTAAATCACGAATGCACGTAACCTGCGGGCGATGTTCTCGTTCCGCCGCAAGCCTCTGCGCTGCCTCTGAGCTCCGCGGATACGATGATCTCTCTCTCCAGCCTGGATGTGTCTAGTTTCTCACTAAATGCATCCTCCGCTGTCAGTCCTCTCCTGCAGTGACGTCACTCTGGCAGCAGGCAGCCAAGCGACCAATCACATTTACGCGCGCAGAACGCACGCACCTCGCGCTCGCTTGCGCACTCTCTGTCTCTCCATCGGCCGCACGCTTTTCACAGTGACACAGAGCGATGCTATGTCGCCTATAGGTTGCACAGTTCCTATAGTAACCTATATGAATTAAGCCCACTAGTTTTCAGCATTCTCAATCGACGTCTATATAAATGTATTTAATATTTAAAGGTTTATTAAAATATACAAGTAATTTACAGTGGTGATATAAACAGGTCTGATGACATATGGTTAATATTTCTGAAAGTCAATACTTTTTTAAATAGGAAGCCTGTTACGGGTTTTTAATAAAATTTAAACGGAAAAAATATGTGAAGCAGCCAAATTGCACAAGATACCGTATGCAAAGGTTTTATCCCAACAGAAAATGTCATTAATAAATTATGTAACATTACAACGAAAAATGTGACAACTCGTCCTGGCCTGACATTTATTTAAACTATATTTATGCTTTGAACAGAGACTGCTCTTAAGTCGTCCTTATATAGGCAACCGACGTTTATAGACTGCTTTTATATATAAATATGCTGTTATTGAATTTCTTGACCACAGTATTGACCAAAATGTCGTATATTATGACTAGATGTTTGAAATAACATGAGACAACTTTTTATTTTAAATTAGTTGCTTCCCAGACAGCACATGCACGTCTGTAAGATGTTTTTTAAAGATCTGGAATGCATCTACTGTGTAAAAACATCTGATTGGTCGTAGAAACGTCATATAAAACGCAGTTTTACATACATTCTAAATCTTAAACATCTTACAGACACGAAACGTATCAGATTTCTTGCAGATGTAAATGCACACATCATATAGACGTCGCCGGGATGTATGTGTGCTGTCTGGGTTAGATATTACTACCAACGAGCCTTGATAAAAGCAAGTAAAAGATGAGTTTTCAACACCTTACCTTTGCAAAGTTGCAGTACGCAGTCATTTAAATGTAAAACAGAACGTCAAATAAATTTAAAACAAACATGTCCTGTTTGTTAAAATACCTTTATCAGATAAATGGTTTATTTTAGCTTGATTCCAAATCAATTCGTTTAAAACTAAACGATTTTTTAAGAGAAAAGCAGAAACGACAGAAAACACAACTGGCGCGTTTGTGCAAACGATTTGGTTAACATTTTTATACTTCACTATATTTCTCTTCAAGCATAAGATATTTATTTACATGTATTTAAACCTAGCTATTACATGTAGTTTAGGCTATTGCTTCTCATCTGATTGTATTTCATTTCATTTCTGAATGCCATTCTGGATAAAGATAAGATGCCTGCTGTATAAAATATTGTCGTTTTAGTTTTAAAAGCTATTAGCAGTAATTTTCTTTTATTATTTTTACAATGCCATTTTGCATTTTTACTAAGAGGTTAAAAAAAATCCAAATGTCAAAATGCATTGCACACATCTAGTGTCAGTTTATACTTGACCAGAGATGGTGATGAAGCTGATGACACTGAAAAAAGGAGAAACAGCCTACCACATGTCCATTCCGATAGTGGATGGAGATCTTTGCTTGACCTCGGTCTTTCACGTTATGAAGTGTATTTAAGAAGTCCACTCAATGTTTCAGATGGGTCACTTGGGTTAAATTAATGATCTCAATGTAACGAGATGTCCTCCAGCACTGTGGTATTTTCATATTGTATGCGTTTAAACAGTAACTTAGAATTAAGTTATATTATTCTTAAAAATCCAGGTGCGATGCCATCATGCCATTTTTTTACTAAAACCGTTCTTCTATGGCATCATTTTTATTCTTTACGTGTTGTCGTTTTTATTTGCATAACTAGTATACTTCATTTGTTTAATTGTTCACTTTTAATAATTGGGGATTGTGGCTTTAGGCACATTTACATTACATTCTTTCTTTAGCATTTTAATTAAGTCAATTAATTTAGCCTACTTCGTTTAGCCTACTTAATAATATGCATTCATTTTTTGGTGCGGCTGGTATTTACGCATTTTTATTCTCAATACTATTGGAGTTAATGTATAGGCTATGTGTGGTGTCGACACTAATGTAAAGTGTTACTGAGGCGTTTTATCGCCAAGGGTGGGATGGTTCGTATGTTTGTCTCTGTATGGTTCCATAAGAGAACCTTTAACATCCTCAGAACCTTTATGTTGCAGAAAAGATTCTTCAGACCAGGGTTAGGGGAAATTATTCTAAAATTATTCCTCATATGGAGCGCTGCAAATAACCCTATATCGCACCTTTATTTTTAAAGTCTTTATAGTAAGTTTTTTGCCAACATTGAGCAATTAGTGGCATGTTACATGGCAAACTGAAATGTTGGTTGGACAACAGCGACTTCTAGCGGTGAGTTTGGTCATAATCGTTTACATTGCGCTAAATGTTGGGTGATAATTGACATGTAATTCACAAATAATACTGCATTAACATATGTAGTCGTCTAGAGGGCTGCGTGAAGCGTCTTATTTTTATTGATTTATATAAATTTACACTTGCACATGATTTAGTGACAGCACAGGTCTGAATGAAAACATGTTCTCGTCAATTATAATTTAATATTGGCGTTACACACATTTGTATTTTTGTCTTATCTTTTAGGAAATAGACATTTTTTTTCATCAAGTAATTTTCCATATGCAAAACAGCCAGTTTTGTTTAATGCGCTATTATTGTTTATAATATTGAATTAAATAACGCGTTATGGCGCGGATTTGGTAGTGTTGTAACAGTGAGTGTGTTGGTAAATAAGCAGTTTAGCCTTACACGAGTAAAACCATCACACATAACCACTAGGACCAAAACAAGTTTGATGTAAGAAGCGTAGCGTATAATTATTTGCGATCATGTTAATGAATGGTTAATAATCAGCAGGTTATCTTTATACATTTTATAACACTTTAACTTTAATTAATGGATAGACTTCTCGTTTTTGATAATTTGCAAATATTCTTCTTAAAAATGAAATAGAGAAAATAAAAAATGTACATTTAATCATCACAATAAACTATATGAACATCATGTAAAATCTATGTTTTCAATCTGTATTAAAGAAAACACACACCTACGTATCAATCCACCTATAATGACTGTGGTTGTGCCTCTTTGTATTTGCCATTATTTACACAAAATTAAAGAATAATTTCATTTGTTGAATTTCTTTTCGAATTTTAGGAGTGACTGCGCAAACGAAAGACATTTGGGTTACAGATGTTGGAAGAAAACAAAGGTGTTAAATTCTATACATGTGTTGCAATGCTTTATTTAATTAGTTTAAACCTGACTTTATTATGGCTGTGATATATATAACATGTGATAAATGTACACTGTAAATTAAAATGCAGCATGAATGTAAAACAGCTTGGTTTTACAAGGCAATTGAACCTACTATTTTAAGTTTTGTCTTAAAAAAGTTGGCATAATTTATAAAATCATTCAATTTAAAATTGTTTAAGTTAAAGTAACATAAAAATAAATGTTGATTTGAGAAAAATGCTGTGTATTTTGTCCTGTGTAATGCTTGAAATGTGGCTTTTAAACAAATGTTTCATTAACGTCTATATATTTGCAATCAAACGTTAATAAAAAACATTTATACATATTTGGGTTTCTCTATGAACTTTTAGTAAAGTATCAAATTACACATTAATGCGCTTGTCGCTACCATTTAGCCTACTATTAAATCGATTTTACACATCTGTGTGTGTGTTTCGGTCTATCCACTCACTTTTTCGATAAATATGGGCATCTTGAACATGTGATGTCCCTCTGTCTGCTTAAATAAATCTACTGAAACCAAGTTAATGCTGATATAATTCATTTTCTCATATCCAATTTCCCCCACTCTTTGATTGTTTAGCCCATATGTCCCCTTTCTCTACACAATCTTTGTTCTTTGAATTAGCCTTTACAAATATGACTATTTTTTATTCTTTATTGTATATATTATCTGCAGACTGTTAAATCGAAATTATGTTCTAATTCCAAACATTGTTCATCAAAGTTTCAGACGGAAAATGAAACGTCATTAAAGTGTTGTTTTTAAATGTGGTGTTATGTCGCCACCTGGTGGTTATTCCTCCGCTGCCATCCACTGGATCTGTGAAATACATGGTTAATAAAATTTTTTTTTTTTTTTTTAATACAAATCAAGTTATCTTTGTTTGTTGTATTTGGCTTTTTGTTTAACACGTTGCATCTAAAGGATACCCACATTTAAAGTAGTCTGATACCTGCATAAACGGCGAGTATGATTTTCAAAGTCTGTGGCAAATGAAACATTTTAATGAAATGAAGAGAATATAACGGAATGAATATTGTCAAGCCATTTACGCACAAACTCTCGTAAATTTTAAAACTACGACCCCGGCAGGACTCGAACCTGCAATCTTCTGATCCGAAGTCAGACGCCTTATCCATTAGGCCACGAGGCCCACAAAAGCCACGCGGGAATATCATGTGTCACTCATCAACAAAGAATATTGAGCAAAAGTATAACAAAGAATATTTTTAACGATATATATATATATATATATATATATATATATATATATATATATATATAGATATATATAGATATATATATATATAGATATATATAGATATATATATATATACAGATATAGATAGATAGATTTATTTTTCATCAACAAGTGTTACTGCCACGCATACACCAGCAGAGGGCGCAAACAGATCAATAAATACGAGTTTAAATCGTTTAAATCAGATTATTTGAGAGTAAGGAGAAAACAAAACTTTAACAAACAAGCTATTTTGTATTGTTATTCAGTTCTGGCCAAACCAAACAAAATGGCGCCAAATGATTAAGATTGCGATAATCATCGAGTTACGTCTCTGCTAACGGTAACAGTTAGCATGTTTAATGCTATTCTAACGGTACGAGTTTGAAATAATATATGTATATAACTATATTCAAGACAATGATCAACTACATAATTATACTTAATATTCCAATTTTTCGATAACCGAAAATACCGTGTCACAAACCCCTTACTTACACGGGCCAGTGGCGCAATGGATAACGCGTCTGACTACGGATCAGAAGATTCTAGGTTCGACTCCTGGCTGGCTCGATCGCTTTTTCCTCTTGTAAGACATTTAAATGTCTTTTAAAATAACAGGGAATCCTTAGTAAATTATAATACAAATATAAGTGATTTTCTTACAACTGTTTTATTCCATCTATTAAAGAACAAGCCTTATACAATTACTAAAATAATATGTTAAAGAGGGTTTGAAACTTGAAACAGCTCCATGAAAAATACTTGAAATCTGCCCAAATGAGATCAAACATACATTTCAAGGATAACCAATAAAAAAACGACTAATATTGATCAAAAACAACATCTTATTGGTCTAATACACAGGTTCTCAACTGTACAAGAGTAATGCAGTCCTACACCGGATTTCTTCGAACGTCAATAATTGCTGAATTGTTATGAAGTGGTCCCGTATTGAGGCTGGATCTCCTAAAATCACGTCTGGGTCTTGTGAGAGGTATAGAGGTTGTCCCATTCCAGTGTCCAGAGTTTACACCGGACTGAATTATTCTGTTATTATCACAGACCGCTCTCTGTCCTAGTTCATCAACATTGTACTGGTCTTCTGAAGGGAGAGAAGAGCGCCTCCATGTGGGGGGTAAAGGGGCGTTCACAAGGTCCCGCATCTCTTCTCTAGACTTATGAAGTCTCTCAGTCTCATGGGAAAACCTGACCGTGTCTTCAGCGACTCTGCCCGGGACCCTTTCCATACAACCTGTGGGCCGACTGTCACAATTTACACCTGAGGAAAAGAAAGTGTCAGACAAGTCAGATATAAAATATAGCTAAAAGGACCAATTGATGTGTACTGAAGGCTATTATAAAGTTTACTCAATTTAAGTATTATATTTAAAAATTTAGGAATGGTAATGCTTAAAGTCTTTTTGATTTTGAGAAATCGCCGACAAATGCCCGAAATTACAGGCCTTTTTAAATGGGGGCATTAGTATGGCTGTATTAAGGCTCAGTTATGGCAAAATATGAAGTCATGAAGTCACGATGTTTGCTTAACCAATCGTGACATGATATTTTTCCCATATTGCCCACCCCTATTTTCAGGCACTGTGTAATATCATTGCGCCTGCTGCACCCATGGTACAGCAGCAAAGTTCTTTGATGACCTTTTTACATGTTTAAGTAATCACCCTTGCAAGTGATTCTCGTGAAATTAGACTTATGAGGTGTCATATAACATAATGATAAAAAAGTAAATGCAAAGTAAGAGTATCAAAATAAGAAGCAAACAATTACAAACATCTCTTGATGTACTATTTTGCACATTATTTCAAATGACATCATACAAACCAATTTTGTTTTTTTCCACATTTAAGGGATAACTTTTCATTACCGCAACGTGTCCATGACTGGATTTGGGTTCTTTGACATGGAAATATTTATAATTAAAAAATCTAAAAACAAAAAGCTTCAGTGCATGTTATACTATAAACATTTACAGTAAAGAAACATGTTGTATTTGGTGATCATTGGTAAATGTAGAGACAATAATAAGGAATATAAATGTGTCCAAGACCAATTTTCTCATCCTCCGCAACAATTTTCAATCATTGTTTAAGCCCTCAAGGAACTAACATTGTTGGAAGGGACATAATTGACTGTGACACTCAAGATGGCTACCAGGTAAGCAGTTCTTATTTTTCTCTCCAGATAAAAATAGAAATTTTGTTTGTCATAGTACTTAGACAACTTTGTAGTTCTCATTACCGAAACATGAGTTTGTAAATGCATATATTTAATGTAATATCATGTTCCGGTAATGATCATTTTTTATAATGATAATCTAAAAAATGTAAATAATTCTATAGGAAATATTTTTTAAATCTTCTAACAATAAAGGTTATAGTACGTTCAGACCTTAAAGGAATATTCCATTTTCTTAAAAGAAAAATCCAGATAATTTACTCACCACCATGTCATCCAAAATGTTGATGTCTTTCTTTGTTCAGTCGAGAAGAAATTATGTTTTTTGAGGAAAACATTGCAGGATTTTTCTCATTTTAATGGACTTTAATAGAGCCCAACATTTAATACTTAACTCAACACTTAACAGTTTTTTTCAACGGAGTTTCAAAGGACTCTAAACGATCCCAAACGAGGCATAAGGGTCTTATCTAGCAAAACGATTGTCATTTTTGACAATAAAAATAACAAATATACACTTTTAAAGCACAACTTCTCGTTTAGATCCGGTCGTGATGCGCCAGCGTGACCCCACGCAATACGTCATGACGTCAAGAGGTCACAGAGGACGAACGCGAAACTCCGCCCCAGTGTTTACAAGTGTGTTGAAAGAGGACCGTTCCTACATTGTTGTATGTGGAATGATACTAATTAATGTCTTTGTGTCAGTTTATTGTTTACAATGGTCCGCAAATGTGCGTTTTATATATGTTACACGTGACCTCCCTACGTCACTACGCATTTACGTTAGGTCGCGCTGGACCGGATCTAGATGAAAAGTTGTGCTTTAAAAGTGTATATTTGTTATTTTTCTTGTCAAAAATGACAATCGTTTTGCTAGATAAGACCCTTATGCCTCGTTTGGGATCATTTATAGTCCTTTGAAACTCTGTTGAAAAAAACTGTTAAGTGTTGAGTTAAGTATTAAATGTTGGGCTCTATTAAAGTCCATTAAAATGAGAAAAATCCTGCAATGTTTTCCTCAAAAAACATAATTTCTTCTCGACTGAACAAAGAAAGACATCAACATTTTGGATGACATTGTGGTGAGTAAATTATCTGGATTTTTCTTTAAAGAAAATGGAATATTCCTTTAAGCTTATACTGTATGTGCAAAAAAATAAAATAATTGGCTTTAAAGGAATAGTCCATTTTCTTAAAAGAAAAATCCAGATAATTTACTCACCACCATGTCATCCAAAATGTTGATGTCTGTCTTTGTTCAGTCGAGAAGAAATTATGTTTTTTGAGGAAAACATTGCAGGATTTTTCTCATTTTATTGGACTTTAATAGAGCCCAACATTTAATAGTTAACTCAACACTAAACAGTTTTTTTCAACGGAGTTTCAAAGGACTCTAAACGATCCCAAACGAGGCATAAGGGTCTTATCTAGCGAAACGATTGTCATTTTAATGAAATTTAATAAAAATAACAAATATACACTTTTAAAGCACAACTTCTCGTTTAGATCCGGTCGTGATGCGCCAGCGTGACCCCACGCAATACGTCATGACGTCAAGAGGTCACAGAGGACGAACGCGAAACTCCGCCACAGTGTTTACAAGTGTGTTGAAAGAGGACCGTTCCTACGTTGTTGTATGTCAACTGATACTAATTAATGTCTTTGTGTCAGTTTATTGTTTACAATGGTCCGCAAATGTGCGTTTTATATATGTAACACGTGACCTCCCTACGTCACTACGCATTTACGTTAGGTCGCGCTGGACCGGACCTAAACGAAAAGTTGTGTATATTTGTTATTTTTCTTGTCAAAAATGACAATCGTTTCGCTAGATAAGACCCTTATGCCTCGTTTGGGATCGTTTATAGTCCTTTGAAACTCCGTTGAAAAAAACTGTTAAGTGTTGAATTAAGTGTTAATAGTTGGTGTCTATTAAAGTCCATTAAAATGAGAAAAATCCTGCAATGTTTTCCTCAAAAAACATAATTTCTTCTCGACTGAACAAAGACAGACATCAACATTTTGGATGACATGGTGGTGAGTAAATTATCTGGATTTTTCTTTAAAGAAAATGGACTAATCCTTTAAGCTTATACTGTATGTGCAAAAAAATAAAATAATTGGCTTTAAAGGAATAGTCCATTTTCTTAAAAGAAAAATCCAGATAATTTACTCACCACCATGTCATCCAAAATGTTGATGTCTGTCTTTGTTCAGTCGAGAAGAAATTATGTTTTTTGAGGAAAACATTGCAGGATTTTTCTCATTTTAATGGACTTTAATAGAGCCCAACATTTAATACTTAACTCAACACTTAACAGTTTTTTTAAACAGAGTTTCAAAGGACTCTAAATGATCCCAAACGAGGCATAAGGGTCTTATCTAGCGAAACGATTGTCATTTTTGACAATAAAAATAACAAATATACACTTTTAAAGCACAACTTCTCGTCTAGATCCGGTCGTGATGCGCCAGCGTGACCCCACGCAATACGTCATGACGTCAAGAGGTCACAGAGGACGAACGCGAAACTCCACCCCAGTGTTTACAAGTGTGTTGAAAGAGGACCGTTCCTACGTTGTTGTATGTCAACTGATACTAATTAATGTCTTTGTGTCAGTTTATTGTTTACAATGGTCCGCAAATGTGCGTTTTATATATGCAACACGTGACCTCCCTACGTCACTACGCATTTACGTTAGGTCGCGCTGGACCGGATCTAGATGAAAAGTTGTGCTTTAAAAGTGCATATTTTTCTTGTCAAAAATGACAATCGTTTTGCTAGATAAGACCCTTATGCCTCGTTTGGGATCGTTTATAGTCCTTTGAAACTCCGTTGAAAAAAACTGTTAAGTGTTGAGTTAAGTATTAAATGTTGGGCTCTATTAAAGTCCATTAAAATGAGAAAAATCCTGCAATGTTTTCCTCAAAAAACATAATTTCTTCTCGACTGAACAAAGAAAGACATCAACATTTTGGATGACATGGTGGTGAGTAAATTATCTGGATTTTTCTTTTAAGAAAATTTAATATTCCTTTAAGGGCTTTAAAAAAAATCTGATGCTGGAAACCTTCTAAATCTGGATTTTTTGAGAATCAACCTAGCGTGAAAAGTTGTGGTTAAAAAGTACTTATTTTTTGAGGAAAATAACAATCGTTTCGCTAGTAGACCCTTGTGCCTCAGTTGGGATCGTTTACAGTCCTTTGAAGCTGCATTGAAACTGTAAACTGTCGAGGTCCACTAAAGTCCACTATGGAGAAAAATCCTGGAATGTTTTTCTTTAAAAACCTAATTCTTCTCGACTGAACAAAGAAAGACATAAACATCTTGGATGACATGGTGGCGAGTAAATTATCAGAATTTTTGATGAAACTTGAGTAATCCTTATATAACATTTGTTAATTTGGGGTGATACTTACCTTTGCTCTGTTCTCCAGCCTGGTTTACGGGGTTGCACATTTCTCTCAGTTTACTGCTCAGCTCCTGATTGGCTGCTCTGCAGAGGTTCAGCTCTTTGCTAAGGTTGTGGATCAGACCTTCATACTGTCTCTGTCTACCAGCAATACCTTCATCCATTTGCTCTGCAGACACAATAAACAATCAGGACTCAAGTGTTTTTGTCTGGCCAGCCATAATGTTTGATTTATTGGCATTATCTGGTTAAGAACTGAGCTTACAACACCAAAGCAGCAGGTTCAATCCTACAAAAGCACAATAATATCTAACCCGAGTAGGGATGGGTATTGTTTGGGTTTTTTCGATACCGGTGCCAAATCGATACTTTTAAAACGGTTCCGGTGCCTAAACGGTGCCTAAAGCGGTACTTTGAAAAAAAGAGTCACAGAAAGATGATAGATGAAAGTACAGCATAAAACACAATGAAAATTCTTCTCTGTTTGTCATTTGTTTATCAATGATTTGCCTAAAGCACCATCATCTTTTAAGACCTGCATTCTTGATTTCTTTTTTATGAAATTTTTGATTTGTGAATGAAATAAATTCTTCTCAACACTCCACTTTGAGCTCAGAAAAATGTTCTATGATTGGTTGTTAATAATCTGTTCAATGATTGGTTAAAGCCTACGCGGCTGCCGCTCACAAAAAGATAAAGGGCGAGTTCTAATCGAAAGTTATCCTCCCTAAGTCCTATTCCCTTCCAAGATCAGATCTCTTGAACTCTAGAGAAAGTTGCGCAATTGTGTCTCATAGTGTGGCTATTTAAACACACTTGGCAAATAGAGCAATAAAATACAGCGTCTTTTTCTCTTCATTTGGATCGACTATTCATGCTACATCCTCTTCGTGAAGTGCCCTTCAATGGCGCAAAACGGCATTTGGAATTCACCCAAAATATTTTCTTATCGGCTTGTAAAACCATTCACGTTTTGACACTTTCTGCTCGTCTCCGATGAACTTGACACTCGTGACTGCCGCGGCCCATCTCAGGCCAATATCAGCCGAAGTACATTAGTGAGGTAATGCATTTTAGCAAATTCTCTGAAGGAATGTTACCATATAAAATATTTAATAGAAGGACAATGTCGCACACCTGTTAGTTCCGGTTAGGTGCGTTGGATGAAGAGACAATGAAGTCCACCAAACATTTATAAAAAAAAGGGAATATCCCGCACACTATTAACTTGCAAAATTATGCTTTTTCCAAGTTAATAGTGTGCGGGTTAATAGTGTGCGGAATATTCCCTTTTTTTATAAACCATATAAAATATATAATAAGCTGCCGTCAGATCAATTGCGGCATTCACGCGCTCCTCTGAGGATCTCATTTTCCAAATTGTTCTTATAAGTCAGAATATAAAAATAACCTGGACATATATTCTTACCAAATTTGTTTGATTTGTATTATTAGGGATATGCAGATGAGGATTTTTTCACATTTTAAACTTATTAAACACAGCGCATATTTTAAATGAAAATATATTTGGCAAAGAAGTTTAAAAGTTGGCTATTTAATCTTTAACATTAGATTATTTAATATTTCCATTTATTACTAAAATTTATTTTTAAAATGTTTGTTCA
This sequence comes from Paramisgurnus dabryanus, assembly GCF_030506205.2. Classification (NCBI taxonomy): domain Eukaryota; kingdom Metazoa; phylum Chordata; class Actinopteri; order Cypriniformes; family Cobitidae; genus Paramisgurnus; species Paramisgurnus dabryanus. The sequence continues at coordinate 4,777,329 of NC_133338.1, read as the reverse complement.
TTATTACTCTTAACGAAAAACTCAACTCCAATAAAATAGTAGCTCCAATCAGGGGCGAAAATCTCATCTAAATGTTGGGGGGGACAATAAACATAAAATTTTTCAAGAACAATTTTTGAAGGGGACACCAATAATACAGGCAAAATTGTACTTGCAAGGAAATGGGTACAGATAGAAAACGTTTCTCTTTCTCTATGAACGGACGCAAATTTAATTTTAATACATATGAATGCAGAGGTGAAAAGAGTAATACAATTTTCTACTTAAGTAATAGTAAAGTTACTTTAATAATATTTTACTTAAGTAAAAGTAAAGTTACTGGTCTAAAAATCTACTCAAGTAAAAAGTCATTTTAATTTTAAGAGTTACTTTTTTACAGCGGGGAGAGGTTTCTAGTATAGTTCACAAAGGAAGGATATATACATCTCAAACTATGTTTTTAATTGTAAACATCTCTACAATTAAAGTGCAATAACAAATGTTAATAAAATAAAAAGCTTTTTATAACTAAGAAACATTTATGGAATTATTTAATGATTTTTACAGGTGAGTTATGCACTTTTGAAGCAAAAATAATATGAGGTCAGCAGCTAGTAAATACAATCATTATATGAAGGTTGTAATTGATGTATTGCTGGTAACATACATTGTTATTAAACTATATACATAAATGAACATATAATGAGATGAGTGCCATGGCTATACACTATACATCCTTTACACGTTTATTAGCTCCCAGACCTGTGTACCTGATGTCTTTCAATCTATCTCTCTCGCGCTCTCTCTCTCTCTGCAATGTCTAATGATCTGCGCATTCTCGAGGACGTTCTCAAGTTGTTTGACTTGACGCGAAGCTGCTAGACCTCGGAAGATAATGCGCATGTATTAAAAATGCATCGTGCAAATTAGCGGTTAAACACGGTCGGCAATTCTCAAACTCCGTACTCAAGAGCATGAACCCTACCTGAATGAAACAATCGCTTTGCGTCAATGGCCAGGGGTTTCTTTCGTAAGAATTGAATTGAGGGTCTGCATTAGCCTGCGCCTGTCTCGTCCCTCTCCATGGTTCTTTTTGCGCGTTCCCCCGCCCATCAATCAATCATCCGACCGTGGCGCGTCTTTATCACCTTACTTTTTTATTTATTTTTACTCAGTAACGGATATGATTTAACATGTAGCGAAGTAACCAACAATACTTTAAACATACTTAAGTAAAAGTAAAGTACAGATTTTAAAAACTACTCAAAGTAAAAGTACACAAAAAACTCAGTTACAGCAAGGTGAGTAAATGTAATTTGTTACTTTCAGCTCTGCCTCACCTCTGCATGAATGCATAAAAATGTTTTCTTGATCGTTTATCTGCTTCTGTTCTCAGAAAACGAAATATGTTCATGTTTATATGTCAAAATAGTCCAGTTTTAAAACATATGAGGATAAACTGATAAGTGATGGGAAACGTTGTATTGTATATAGCTTATTAACGCGTCGGCTCCGTACACTTCTCTACCACCGGAATGTGTGGTGGTGAGGTAAAAGGGGCGTGGGCAGTGGACCAAACCACTGTGAGGCAAGGGAGGGGGAATCCAAATATTTAAAACGTTTTTTTGTTGTTGCTCCGTTTGCATTTGTATTGTTTCACTTCTTACACAACTAGTTTAAGTATTATAAATCATTAAATTATTTTCAATACACATATTCTAATGATAATTTAGGGGGGACAACCCTCAGATAGGGGGGGTCCTGTCCCCCCCGACCCCCCCGGGATTTCCGCCCATGGCTCCAATGACAAACTTGCTTATATTGCTTGTTTATTAATAAAACGAATTCGACGGATGGTATCTGCGTTAAAACACAAACAAATGAAAGATTTAATTGACATAATTTTCATTACTACGAAATGCTTATTTGTTCATTTTTTTTTTATTAAAACAGAACAACAATAAAAATGTAAAATGACTCGCTTATATTAAACAAAACGTTTAACAAAAACGAATAGACGGTAAACATTTTATTCGCCCTATAACATAAATAAATCTAAGATCCTTAGATTTTTCAAAACAAATGATTGGTTTCCGTTTTTTTATCAATATAAAACTACAATAATGTAAAATATGAACAAACTCACCTAAGTTAAGCGAAGAAATTAAACTTGAATCCTCTGTATTATCAAATCTTTCCGACTTTCACATTCACGTGAATTTTGTAAGTGAGGAAATTATTTACACCATATGAGTGCAGAATAATTTAACTAGCGATTGTGCTGTGCTATTGTGATTATGCTTTTTGGGCTACAGAGAGCAAAATACTTCAGTCAACCGTTCATGCATTAAGAGGCACCGAAATGAGGCACCGAAATCTGTGTTCTGATTCGGTCCGGTAGGTACCGCCCATATAGGCTTCGGTGCCATAATGGCACCGCGTTTCGGTACCCAACCCTAAACCAGAGTCACTTTAGATAAGGCATAATTGTTAGCCTATGATCTATAACCACAGCCAATGTCTGATCCACAGATATGCCTTTTAGGTCTGTGTGTGTGCAACATCAATCAATTGCAAAATAACAATTATTGTCATAATCGTATGGTGTGTGAATTATTTTGAGACCTCGACATTGTTGCAGCAGTAGCTGGATGTTTCTCTCGTGTTCCTTCTGCTGTTGAGTGAGTCTGCGATCGGCCTCCAGCTGCTGTCTCTCCAGAGCCGCTTCCAGCCAATCCGCCTGACTCTGCTGCTCCTCGACTTGAAGCTCCAGCTTGGCCAGAGCCAAATGAAGCCTCCGCTCCTCCTCGCGTAGACACACCACCTGCACCAGCGCATACAACATTACAACAGCCTCGATCTGAGCTTTTACACCTTTACATTTAAAGTGACCACCAACCAACAAACCAAATTTAGGCTACAGGGTGAGGACCAAGATTGTTGTCACCAATACTCCCGTCATTTGTTTGAACAACTTGATGGAAACGCACTTAATTCGCATTTGTTTGATTGATACGATACGAATTTTGAAAAGATTCACTTAACGTTTAGATAAAAATGCAGGACTTTTTACCTAACATGTGACGTCCGGAACAAAGGTTCAAAATGCAAAGTGGGACAGGTGGTCACCCTACTTACATTTTTGGCAAGTCTGTTTATAAGTTGCATTGATTTAATTAGTAAATAAAAATATTCTAATCCTTCATTTGCATGATTTCCTGATAATTTAAAGGGACAGTATGTAGGATTTCCCCCATCTAGTGGTGAAATTGTATTTTGCATTCAAACGAACAGTGCTCTCTAGCGCTTTGCTTTTCCAAATGCGTGTTGCAACTACGGTAGCTGTTATGTAATCACTAGTGATGTTAGGTTCTTGAACGAATCGTTCTTTTGAGCCGGTTCTCAGGAAGTAACCGGTCGAGCCGGTTCGCAAATCGAACTGAATCGAACTTTAGTTTTGGGCACAGGTTCCGGGTTGATGACGCAGGACGCACAGCCGAAATAGCACGTCGGACTCTTAGAACCGAACGAAGTTTGTCGATGATTGCCGAGGCGAGGATTGCCGACGATTCTCATGAATGAGTTGCTGACACTGCGTGTGAATCACCAAGGATTTGAACGAGCCTGATTCGCGAAGTTTTTTGTTTTATTAGTTTCTTGATATGCTTGTTTTATTGGTTTTGATACGATTTATTTTGCATGCAAATCATATTGTAGTTGTTTAAGGAAGACCAATGAGTTTAACACACAAGTTTATTTATTATTTATACTTACACACATCCGCAATAGTGTCTTTTAGGAATCTTATTCAAGTTGTAGGCTTGTCAAAACTGGTCAGTTATATCTGGCATTTAATATTTATTTATTATTTATGATCCGCGATTTAAACTGTGACCACAAACATTACTAACTTGTGAATGCAAGGCAATAAATCACCTATGCCTTCACAAAAACAACTGTTTATTTAAATGTTTTAATGTGTTGACACAAACGACTTTATTTGAATGTTTCATTGATACAATAAATGCGTATAGTAATGTCATTTCTTGATGACGTCAGGAACCGGTGAATCGGCTTTTTGAACCGGTTCAATGAGCCGAACTGTCCGAAAAGAGCCGGTTCGCGAAAATGAATCGGACTTTGCATCACTAGTAATCACTGATCTCCTTGTCCGTTTCAGCTGGTTCACGTGTTCTGAACGAAAACGCTTTGTGGAAACGCGTTGGTAGGCTAGTGCTTTTTGTCCCTCTCTGCTATAATAGTTTATCAATACGGTGGAACGACATGGAAGCCTCCTTGGACTTACCCGTTCAATGTAAATAAAGAGAAAAAAAATTCTAAGCTTACAAAGAAAAGTTAGATCACTGGCAGAGGTCATTTGACACCAACGAAAACATATTTATAAATAAAGACATTGATTTTGATTAATAAAACACTTAAAATCCTACTTACAGTCCCTTTAATAATAACGTAAGGTTATTAAAAGCTGTGTCTTCCCTCGCCATAAGGGGATGTGTACACCAAGGTTAAATTTTTTTTTCGCGCCGAGTGCCCAGAGTTGAAAAACGTTCAACTTTAGGTGAAATGCTCAGCTCGTCAATGTCCCTTTTTTACTCGGCCGTCAAATCACATTGGAGGAGGGGCGGCCAAATATCCCATCAACCGGTGCATCGCTCAACGACTGATAAAGCAGAAGTATCATAGCAAGCAAAGCGCTAGCTGAAAAATAGTCAGCACCCGCCAGGCATTTTCAACCGTGTTTAAAGCTACGTTTACATGGAAATTATCTGAAGAGAAAAGTCAAAAGTGGCATTGCGTTATCACTTTTTATTCCACGTTTATACAAGCGTTTTGGGGGGGATCTGCGTGCATATGATGACGCAAAAGTGTGTGATATTCGATGTAGTATGCACTCCAGGCGCTAGGTGGCAATGTGAAGCACTGACACACAACAACATCAAGTACACTAAGGCTATATCCACACGAAGCCGGTGCATTCCCTATCCGATCATTTTTTTTCCTTGCTATAAAAAAATAATCCGTAAACACGAAACCACTGAAACCGACTGAAAGCGGTGTAGTATATATGCCGGACCAGTATGGGGCGCTGTAATTCTGCCACAGATATACACTATACACGGGGAAGAAGACTTTGAGCATGCGCATAGCCAACGTATGGTGTTGTCCATTATCGCTTGTTGGTCACCACAATTGCATCAAAGCAATAGATTTTGCTGTAATAAAGCTAGTAGGCTTTAGTAGCTTCTGTAGCACGAACACAAACACGTAATCCGCCGTTATTGTTGTTGCTGTTACGTGTGACGCTTCCGACACGTGATGTGATGACGTTTTCGCTTCACACAATATACGGATTGGCTGTACAGACGAAACCGCAAGGGTGTCGGTTTCAGATTTATCCACTTTAGGACCCGGTTTCAAAAAATAGCGGATTCAGTCTCCCAAAACGCCTGATCCGTGTGGATGATACGCCAATACGATAACAAATTTATACGTATGCAGTGATACGCGTCTCTGTGTGGACAGCCCCTAAGCTGACCAGATTTTTCAAATAAGTAGGAACATGTCCTAGTTCAATGGTTAAAAATCCTTCAAAACTTATTTGTTATTGTCTATGAATTTACAATGGGAAAAAAACTCTTTTAAATATTTTCATCTTTTTATTGTTGTGGGTTTATGGAGAACCAAACACGAAAAAACAGGAAAACGGGGACATCTGGTCACATGCCCCTGCATACAACCTTCTTCCTTGTTCTCCCAGGTCTCATCCAAAGCCTTTGATTTGCCTCAGATGAATTGGCACATCAACAATTTGATAGAGGTAATTAATGTGTCTTCTCTGATCAGTAATACTAGCTGTGAAGATTTCGGACAACTGCTGGAAAGACTCTTGTACATTTATCAAAGCTGCTATGGCAACTTGAAGGTCCGACGTAAGGAAATAATCCAACATGTTTGTTGTTATTTTCCTGAACTGGCGCATGCCTGTGACATAAACGCGTATGCGGCGAGAGCCACCGTGAGCAGACTTTTGTGTTTTTACCCTTTTGACAGGAATGCGACGGTAGAGCGTTTTTAAGATTCCCACTCTGGAGGTTGGTTTGACTTTTTGCGTTTTTAAGCCCCAAAAACGCTGTTGCCGTGTAAATGAAAGGCACATCCGATAAAATTGTTTTACATTTTCACCCTCAAGCATTGTGTAAACAGGGCATAAAGCTTTGGTGTACACAGCCCCTAACAGACTAAATGTCTGTCAATAACCACCATTGTTAAAAAAGGGAGGTGTTAGGGCTGCAACTAACGATTATTTTAATAATCGATTAATCTGTCTATTATTTTCGATTAATCGATGAATCGGATAAAAACCAAAAAAACAGAAAAGCATTCATTTCCAACCCCTTGTTCAAAACAGAAATAATCTTTAGAAATTACACAAACATGTTGCTCCTTGAACACTGAGCTGTTACAATAATAATAAAAAAAAAAAAAAATGGACTAACACAAAAAAATACACATGTATGCTTTACATCTGCCAAATATATAGACTTTTTTATGATTGATTTCCCATCAAGAGAGGCTTCATCAAAAAAGCCTCTCTTGATGGGATCAAAAAAATAGTATACGAGTATACTCTCAGAAATAAAGGTACAAAAGTTGTCACTGGACAGTACCCTTTCAAAAAGGTACACCTTTGTACCCAAAAACTGCATATTAGTACTTCAAAAGTACATATTGGCAGTTCAAAGATACATATTTGTACCTAAATGGTAAATATTAGGACCTTTTATAAAGGGTACTGCCCCAGTGACAGCTTTGTACCTTATATTTGACTTTATGTGTTTTCTCTGATCGGATCTCTTTGTTAAAACTGTTCCATTTACAAAAAAGGCAGCACTTACTGTATGTTGTACTGTATGTTGGGCCGGGCACGAGAGTGCAGTGCAGAGAAGCAGGAGAGTGACGGTGCGATGATTTAACATACAGGTCCATGACGGGAAAAAGCGTTCAAACAACTCTCTCTCTCAAAGTTTTATTTCTTTGTTTAATATCGTTGGAGTTTGTCATTGGAGTTTTTTATTGGTTCTAGAAACTTTTTTTTACCTGCTGTCGTCGCTCCATAAAGCATAAGCGTGTCATCTTTGTTTGTTTACCTCTTTGCCGGCTAACTTCCAGGTGACGCGCTTATGTTTGGGAGGAGTAAACACTGACATGTGGTTTTCCTCTACCTTCGCAGTTTTTTAATCTCCGCCCTGTCCATGAGGTGGCGAACTCTGCAAGCAACAGTGCACGAGAGGGCCGAGTGTGTGCGCTTAACTGAAGTTTTTCTCTTTTTTTATAATTAAACGTCTCTGCGTCAAGCGACACAACGAATCGATTATGAAATTCGTTGCCAACTCTTTTAGTAATCGATTTTTATCGATTTAATCGATTCGTTGTTGCATCCCTAGCAGGTGTTATTGTTTGTTGGGGATTTGGCAACCACAACAAACACAAACATATTACAAGTTCCTAAATAGCGGGGAAACTCAGATAATGACTGACCTTATCGAAGTATTTACAAAGAAGTGCTCGAGTTTCTGAGCCAGACAGGTAGGTGAGCTTTGCCATCAGGTTCATCTCCCACTGCGTAAGCATACTTCCTGATGCCCGCAGCTGCCTCTGTCTCTGGGTGATCGCTTCGTTTTTGTACTCTATAGCTGCATCCAAAGCCTCGATTGCTTCGTCCAACTGGAAGAGAGTTCGTTCTTCCTGATGATATACAGAAGAAAATACAGATTTAGTAGAGGTAGCCTACTCAACTACTCAACTTAGTCATGAGATCGATTACCACAGAATCGAGATGGTAGTAAAAAAATAAAGCTTTTGAATGCAAAGCAAGTTGCTTGGGGTGAAAGCATCTGGCAAATCGCTAGCAAGTTTATAATAACACCAAAGCTCATGTGTGTCTTTCAATGATTTAATTTTTTATCAATGAACTATAATAAATACTTTTAATCCTAGCTCTTGCTGGAAAAATGTGCAGAAAAAGTCTATAATAAAAAAACATTGCAAAGTTTGTGTCGAAGTGTAACTACATATAGCTGTTGAGGCTGTTGTCACTCTGCTTCTTTTACGTGGCATAACAGCTTCCAACTTGTAATTACGAGTTTGACGAAGATGTGAGTGGTAACAGGTCAGGATGTCGTGTTTATGTTAATAGTGTCACGCTGCAGATGCATCATTACTACAAATGCAAGAATGCCACATTTTACTGCATGTAAACAAAATTTGAATAAAGCGTTCTCGCTCCTGTGTTCACATTGTGTCAGAATTACAGTAATTATGACAACTTGGGAGATTTCATTCTGAGCCACCCCGCTCCTTCGTATATTTAGGGGCTGTTTACACTTGGTATTAAGATGTGTTTTCATCGATCGGATCACAAGTGGATGAGAGAGATACATTACGTTTACACCTGGTATTTAAATCCGTCTCTTTTGTCCACTTTCGACCACTTCTGTCCTGAATACTGTGAGGGGGTGGTCCGTGAGACGGTGGGCGAGTCTCTCTGCTGTCATTCAAACGCGAGCGGGAGTAATTATGAGTTTATATGGACGCAAACTAATATTATGTCGAAGTCCGCTGCTTGTTTAGCAAGTATACATGCTGCACAGAGTTTTGTACGTTTATTTGTTGGAGCTTTCTCTGAATTTTCAGCGCAATTGATGAAATAGGATCGTGCAACTTTCACACGCTTTTAAAACGAAACTACGGAGAACACCCGCAGTAGTTTTATCAATAAAAGGCTAAAAATAGCGCTGTTCACCGTATGTTCACGCCAGAAGTCAAAAAAGACGTAAAACTTGTGTTAAATACCTCAGATTAGATAAATGGGCGGAGAGAAGGCGGTCGCGTGTGGCTGTTCGAACACATTCAACCACATTATGCGTTCCGCAACTCCAAAGCGATCCGATTGAAAGTGGTTTCGACTACCTCTGAATGTGGTTGAAAGTGGTTGAAAGTGTACGAGCTCAAAACGTTTTGAACACCGTTTACACCTGGCATTAACGTCGTCCACTTATGATCCGATCGACGAAAACGCATGTTAATGCCAAGTGTAAACAGCCTCTTAGACAGTGTTTGTTACAACGGCAAAGCTCATAGTTCCAAAATTAATCAATGTGTGGCTTTAGTTATGTCCTTATCACATTTTTTGTGTTACAATCAGTGTCATTACATTCTGAGGATTGGCCAAAATCAATACTTGGATTTTTCTAGTGCTAGATGCACACCTTAACTCTTTCCCCGCCATTGACGAGTTAACTAGTCAATTAAATGATACATTTAATTAAATTAAATTAAATTTTTATTCTGTATATGCGTTTTTATGTTTTTTTGTTCTCTAATTTTGACAACCGAAGGGAACAAGACAGGGCTACATAACAGTACATACAGTCGGCATATGGTTATCTTTTTTTGAACTCTTTCCCCCGCCAAGAAAACGCTTCCCTGCCAATGATGAGTTTTTTTCAGGAATCCATATCTCTGCTATTATCCACTAGGTGGCGCTCTTACCCAACGTATAAAACAGTGAAGCATCCACTGATCCAAAAACAGTCAAAACTCTGTGTATGTTATGATCATTGTTCTGAATCTGACAAAGGTCTTTTACAAAAATGCAATTATTTCAGCTTTTAGCTCAAAATTCTGTATTTTTGAAAAAACCTACCTATATCTGAAAAGTGATAAAAAGAGAATAAATGAAGATACAGATAGGATGAAACGTTTGAAACAGGGCCTGTTCTTTCATTTGATATATTGTATGTTTATATATTTAAAGAAGAACAATTTCTGTAAGGCATTAAACTTTTTTGAAAATCATAAAAAAGCTGCCCCTGGCTAGCAACTTTTTTAAAACAGGCGAGCGGGAAAAGAGTTTAAGTTTGTAAAAGACAAGACAGATGAAAAAGTGAAAAGCATTAAATGAACCTGCCGTTAATGCAATTTTTATTTAAAAACATCTTCGAAAAGCAATATTTATTTTCAAATAATTATTGCAGATTGAATATTCAAATACACGATTAGTTATATCTAATCCTGATCTATTTAAAAATGGCTTGATCGCCCCGATCAATTTATGAGAGAATTTTCATTTTTGGGTGAATTATTGCTTAAAACTCTAAATATTTCAGTAACTGTATATGCAACATTTCAATATTTTGAAGCGCACAAACAAACATTGCCATGTAATCTGCCCTTCTCTAAAATAAGTGCCTAAATGCACCCAATGCTGATCTCTGTAATCCTCTTAACATCAATGTGATTTCTACCTCAGGAGACAGCAGGTTGCCCTGTCTCAGTTTATCGTCCAGCTCCACCTTCTGTTTGAGGAGCAGCTCCTTCTCTTGCCTGAGGTTAGAGATCTCCTGTCTGATCTGCTGGGAGTCTTGAGCGCTGCTGCTCCTCAGGAGACCGTTCCTCTCGATGAGCTCCCGCTCCAAAGATTCGATTCGGTTCGACAGGGTCACCAGATCTTTACTGAGAGCCTGCAGAGCAACAAAATCACAAGGTTATCAAACGAAATGGGTGTAAGTCATGGCAGAACAGCAAAGTGAGAAAGTTAATCCAGACCTGACTCGATCGAAGCTTTTTGGATTCCAGTCCACTGCGTTCCATCAGCAAGGCCTCCTTTTTGGCTAAGATCTCCTCTCGCTTGGTCAGCTCTCCTTCCAAGTCCTCTAGACCTCGCCGTTGATCCAGAACCTTCTCCATTTCTTCATCAAGCCAGCGTTTCTGTTCCTCTATCTTCTGCTCGATGACATATGAATATTTTTACATTTTAACAAAACACACTTTTCAATATCTGAAATGGCCATAAATGGTCATGAAGAAATTATAACAACATTCTTTCATACATCTGTCAGTGTATAAAACACCAATATTATTAAAGTAAACAGAGATCTATAAACAGGCATATCTGCAGGGCAATAGCACTTTTGTCTGAAAACCTACCTGCTGTTCCTCTAATGAAATAACAGAGCCGTTACTTCCGCTCCTCCTCTGCCTCTGGAATGCAGCGATTTCCTCCGTCTTTATCCTCAGGATCTTCTGCTGCTGTTCGTTCTTGATCTCCAGCTCCTGTTGAAAGATAAAGAGATGGGCTGACAAAAATCTACTACTGTAAAACGAAAAATAAATAGGTGTAACTGAGAAACTAAAGTCGCATTATAGGAATACTCCACTTTCAAAAAGAAACATCCAGTTAATTTACTACTATTTAACCCCATGTCAACCAACACGTTTATGTCTTTATTTTCTTAAATAAAATTAAATATTTGTAGGAAAACAATCCAGGATTTTTCTACATATAGTAGACTTTAGTGGACCTCAACAGTTTACGGTTTCAATGCAGCTTCAAAGAGCTTTAGCAGTTAGTGGTGTTGATGTCAGATACAAATGAAAATAAATGTAGCAGTGGGCCAAATTGGTTGCGAGGCAACCGTTTTGGAATCCATTCAGCTGATCTCCAGGTCTGGTGGTACACTTTTAGCATAGCTTAGCATAATCTATTGAATCTGATTAGACCATTAGCATCGCGCTCAAAGATAACCAAAGTGTTTACATTTTTTAAACTTGACTCTTCTGTAGTTACATCGTGTACGAAGATCGATGTAAGAGGGCGCAATGATATTATGTAATGCCCGAAAATAGTCCCCTGGTATTGAAAGTTACCAATGGGACTACTTTTGGGTACTGTTTAATTTCATTGTGCCTCCTGAGGCCATGTTACATCAGCAAAGTCCTTGATTATTGCGCCAGAATGAAAGTATAGTTCCTAGCCATATCTGCCTAAAATTTTTTTTAAAAATGTAAAAAAATATTGAAACTCTTTGGTTATTTTTTAGCACAATGTTAATGGTCTAATCAGATTCAATTGATTATGCGAAGTTATGCTAAAAGTGATCGCGCCAGACCCGGTGATCAGCTGAATGGATTCCAAAATGGTAAAAATCTAATGTTTAACTCTAGAGGAACTGGAAAATGAGCATTTTCAAAAAAAAAAATGGAGTGTTCCTTTAACCCTTTACCTGTCATTGACAAGTTATCTCGTCAATTAAGAAAAAACTGTGTCTCTGAAGAATTTTCATGTTAATCTGCAATAACCACGTTTATCCATTTACCCAATTTATGAAAAAACTGAAGCCAAAACATTATTTACTAATTTTAAACTATGTATGTTTTGATAATCCTTCTGAATCTGATCTCTAACAAAACTCTTTCACAAAAATGCAATTATTTCAGCTTTTTGCTAAAAAATGTGTATTTTTAAAGAAATAACCCATATTTAAGAGTTAAAAGCAGAGAAAAAAAATATAGATAGGTTGAAAGTTTTTTTCCTGTTTTGTTTGTTTGTTTGAAAGCAGAGGGTCTGTTGTTTCATTTGATATATTTGTATGTTTATATATTCTTAAAAGAAAATTTTCCCGGAAGGCATTTTGTGAAACTTTTGTGAAAATCACAAAAAAGCTGGCGGGCAACTTTAAAAAAAATGTCTGCCGGCAGTTTTTATTTATTTAGACTCTTTCTCCATTAATATAAACACAACATTGAGTCGGCTCACCTTGACTCTGTGTTTTCCCTTTTGCATCTCACTTTCCAGTCGTCTCTTTTGCTGGCTCTCCTCTCGCAGACGTCGCTGTAGCAGGTCCTGTTGCTGTCTCATATTCTGCACGTTCCTCTCCAGTTCCTGCACGCGCCTCTCGCTCTGCGCAGACAGACAGGCGAGTTGAGCGGTGTCCCGCTGCTTCTGCTTTAACACCTGAAATAAAACACAAAAACGTTTAGAAAGGAAGAATCATGCATGGTTTCTGTCGAGAGAAGAATTTTAAAGAGATAGTTCACCCAAAAATGAAAATTCTGTCATCATTTTCTCATCCTCATGTTGTTCTGTATGAATTTCCTTTCTTTGACACAAAAGAAGATATTTTGATAAATGATGGTAAGCACACAGCTGATTGTAACCATTGACTTCCATAGTAGGAAAAACAAATATGATGGAATTCAATGGGTACCATCAACTGTGAGCTTACCATCATTTATCAAAATATATATTTTTTGTGTCGAAGAAAGGAAATTGGTGAGCTCACTATGGGGCATATCCCACAACACTAACTTGTACAAAACACCTGTACAGATAAGAATGTGACAACCTTACAGAAATACAGAAATGTTCTACATTTCCATAATGATGCCTCAGAGGAAGCCGAAGCTGTCAGACACAGACCTGAACTTTGCTCTGTGCGGCTGCGATCTTTCTCCTGCACTCCTGGGCTTTGGAGCGGTCAGCGGCGTCACGGCTTCCATGGACCTCCAGGTCTTGCAGCTGCTTCTGGGCCTCGGTGAGCTCGGCACGAGCCTGTTCTGCCTCAGCCTCCAGCTCTGAGATCTTACGACTGTACTGCTTGTTCATAGCCTGAGCATCTTTACCTAAAGAGAGAGAGAGATAGAGAGAGAATAATTAAATACAATAGCAGTGTTTTTAAAGAGCCCCTATTTCATTGCTAAAAACAATGTTATTTTGTGTATTTGGTATCATACAATGGGTTCCTTTTGCATATCGTTAACATGTACTTATACACACTTACGACACCAAAGGAAACGTAAAAATGTGAATCGAACCATGTTACATGTTAAACAGTTGTTTAGTAAATCTAGACCTTACAGGGATCGAATCATGCGGCCTAATTTCTCAATGGTGTGCCTTAAAAAATATTTGGTCGCACTAGTGCTCTACAACTCTGTCTCTGAGTCTGAAAGTCTCCCTTTGGTTCAACAACAAGCATACATTAGGTCCATGCCGTGGTATAACCCAATCAGAAATAGTGAAGGGCGGACCCCTTCCTTTGATTGGCCGTGATCCAGATATTCCTGTACGCGTGTGTGCGTTTAAAAATATGGGTGGCGTGTTGCAGTCAAAAGCGCCAAGAGAGACGAGTGGCCCGTCTGATACACACAGTGGATGTAGCCGCAGATGTCAAGCCCCGGGTCCGGCATTAGGTAATGAACCACATACAATAGAGTCCGAGCATAATTCTTATTAAGAAAAACGTCTTGAACGTAAACCCAAAGTACAGCAATGTTACATTAAATAAAAGTTGATTATTTTATTATTATTACTCACGAATTTCTATTCGGGGTTTTAATCCCACATTTCTTTGTATCAAACGCCTTTCTTTTTAGAAAGAAGCTTAAGGTTACCCATAAAGAAGCTTTACCAGTCGAAATTATTCCTAAAACATCTCTCATATCTCCAGAGCATGTTAACAGCACGTGTAACATTAACGTTATACAGAAGAGCTAGTAACGTGTTAGATCAGCCCACCATTAATATATGACAAATAAAGCGATTTATAATAAAACTTACTTTAACACATCAAAAGTCGAGTACTTTAAACAACCGTGCGTGATCTGGTGTGTCTTCTGATCACAAAATGAGATAGAAAACTATTATACAGAACCATTTAATGCTCGATTAGCATAGCATTATAAATATACAGTATTGTTATAAAATACCCGACATAATGTGAACACAGGTAAACCATATGTCATCTCAATCATGTTTAATGTCTCCATGCTTTAAAACATCACAACATCTTAATTTGCCTGTTATTGAATAAAGTGGCGAACTCCGAGACTGTGTCACGAGCGCCCTCTAGCTTCACGTATGAATAAAACAGACAAACACAGTGTGAATGTCTGTAGCCATTGCAGTGTATGGAATAAATATGGATTAAATATTACTCATCCCTGCAGATATTTTAAGTAAATATTTAAAATGGAATAGATATTTCTTTAAATATGCACACTTTGTATGAAAAAGCCCAAATGAACATTGAGTTGTTGAGTGCTTTCATGACAACCATGCAGGAGGATTTTTCGCAATGACAGCGACTGAGGGTCATACTTAAAAATTAAATACAAATTCATAACTCCTGACAAAAATGAAGACATTACTGTCACTATAGGATTTTCTGAATACTGAATCTTAAGTCTTAACGATTTTTAACGCTGTATAGTTTTTTTAGGTAAGTATATTTAAACTAACAGTAACTTTGAATTCATGTAAATAAAGAACTCTTTAGGATGCCAGTGTCCTCATGCAGGTTAACAGGGTCGGGTGCTTGTAAAACTGCGGGGTTAAATGTGATCCGTTCAAAAATTTAGGTGCACCTAACTTTTGTTCTGGTGCACCTAAGAAAAAAAGTTAGGCACACCAGTGCAACCAGTAAAAAAGTTTAGTCTCGAGTCCTGCCTTAATATCTGACTTAAAGCATATTGGCCTATCGAGCTGTGGTGTTGCAGCATGCAGGATTAATTTAGTTTTTATCAGAATTAAAATTCTGAAATAGGATTTTCCAGATCCTGTTTTACACCTTTTTAACAACAGTTTTTAATAAATCAATAAACGTGATGATGAAAACAAAATACATACCAAAACACCCAATGGACTGACCTGTTTTGACCAGCTCTTTAATAAGCTCCTCTTTCATACGAATAGTTATGGATAGTTCTCTGATCTTCTGCTGGGCTTGAAGAAGCCCTCGCTCTGAGTAAAGATCACCTCCAAAACCTCTCACGCTCTCCAATGTCGAGCTCTCACCAACGCTGCTGTTAGCTGAAACAGAATCAAAGGTAACGTTTACAGCATCCATCACATTCTTCGAAAATAGACAGCAGAGACGCATTACCAGTTATATCTTTGACCACCTGTGATCGGATTTCTAACTTTGCTGCAGGCTAGCCGACTGTGCCACTTATATAATTATTATATTACAGACTGATAAACAGGTGGTCCCTCACAAATATCAAGGACACATCAGGACAAATTTGCGATTTAGATTCCATTCACACCTGTATTTATCTCAGTCGCTTAAGTCTCCAAATGACCGAACAAGACGGGCCTACTTGTGCCCTTACTAAAAGCACAACTACTCCCGACTCCCAAAAGATGTTTAACTCACATGTACGTCTAGTGTACTGCACACCCGGAGGATGACCGAGCCCAAGCATTTGAGACAGTGGTGCCCTGACCCCAGAAGAAGATCCTTGAAGTACTAGAGCATCTTTCTTTGACCAGTTTACATTGTTGGATCTGTCAAGAATCATCACAGTACCAAATATTTTAGACATTTCTTTTCAACAACAATGCTGGATAAATATTTTAATGGTCACCCGTACTTCGGTTTGTCTCTGCTGCCTTTAATGGGACCATCTTCACCGTCTCGACTCACTACTTTCCCGGAGGTGTCAAAGTGATCGTTTTCGAACCCGGTCTGCCACTGGGCGTGGTCTAAAAATGAGTTGTTGTCAATTGACCCACCTATTCCAACCTAAAAGCAATTCACACAATAACAACAAATTCACAAACTGTGATCATATTCTGCTTAAAAATCAAATGTGGAGTCAACACAGAATTACATGATAAGCGTTTTAAAGGGTTTGTTGAATCTTAACAGCTCAGCCCCGGTGGCGGCAGGTGAATTGCACCTTTAATTAAAGCTGACGCCCGTTTGAGGATGCTGTGAGATGAATCAAAACCTATCATTTACCTGTCTGTTGAGGCTTCTGCTTACATCTGAGTCGAAGGGAGGAGTCAGACGATCCGATGTGTCTGATGTTTGCAGGAAAGAGTTGATGGGAGCAGTGTGAGGTCTCTGACTTAAGTTCATCAGTCCTGCTCCACCAGGCTGGGCTAACAGACTGTAAAGTTCGGATATCAGATCCTGCTGCTCCTGTAGCTTATCACTCTAGAAACGAGACAATGATATCCCCTTATAACCTCCTGAATGTACAAAAGATTCCCCTAAATCCTGTTATAACGCTTGTATGCTGACACTTTTGCAACAAGCCACACTGTGTGTTATGTGGAAGTGTAATATTTATTACAAGAGGTTTTGAAGGTTATGCCAAATGGATGCAAATTTCGGTAAAATTAAGCTGCCTCTAAGCAGGCGTCATCTAGTTTGGACCGCATGCTGGTTTGTAGTTACTGTCCAAATTGTTGTAGAAAGACTCCAAACTGGTTTATTATCTTGCAGACTTGTTTTTTGTAGGAATGTGGGAATCGTGAAGTAACAGGGTTGTGTGCAAACGGCTAAATATTGCGGTTTGGAAGCACTTTTTTTACCATGATTAAATATCAATATTTTAGTCAAAATGTGACGCACCTCACAGGGGTCACTGCTAGCCGTTGAACGTACATAGGTTGTACACTCATTATTGCGCAAAATTAGGGGATTGGACAAATGTTGAACTTGAAATTGTCCCCTATAAATTCGGACACCACTACAAATGGCTACCCCCTCAAATTGTGCACTATTTAAGGCAGCAGTTCCCTAACTAGGGGGGACGAGATGGTGCCGGGGGGATAGTTTTATGGTATTCTATAAAATGGGGGGCACGAAGAGATGCACCATACACAAGGGGGGTGCACACCGAAAGTTTGAGAACCACTGATTTAAAGGGCCGGTGAATTTGTCGATTTTATTGTTTTATACTGTTGTCTGAGGTCTAATTATGATGTTCACGTGGTTTTTACATTCAAAAACATCAAAAACAATAAGTAATAGGATTTTTTGTGTCACATGGATTAGTGGCTCTCTGGAGAAAAGCTTCGTTTGAAGGGGCGGGCCGCATTGAAGATCTGGACGTAAACACCCACTGCTATGATTGGACCGCTTCATTCCTCGTCATTACATGAGGGGAAATGTTATAAAAACATTAATGTGTGAAAATAGCAGCCAAACACATATATGTTTGAGCCACAAAAGATTCTGGGTGCTAAAGATGATACACATAAATGACAATACGTATAGTAAAGTAGAAACAAAACTTTAAACTCGACGTGACTAAAGTACCGTATACAACACAGTCAGCGCGCATCAGATTATAAACTGCGGCTGATAAGCTCTTATCAATAACTTTGCATATTTCTATTGTGCTTGTGAGGTTGCTCTTAGATACACGTAACGTTACATACCACAGTTATATGATAAAAAAGCTTTGTTGAGTGTTTGACCGTTCAAACGCAACTTGCCTAAATTACCGTATACAACACAGTAAGCGGGCATCAGAATCTAAATTGCAGCTGATAAGTCCTTCCTTATCACTACCTTTGCATATTTCTACCGTTAAATTACAATCGTATTGTTAAAAGTGTTGCACCTTTATTAATCGTTTAATGTTTTTAGTAAATTATGTTACAACAGGACATATCAAGCGATCTCTTCTAACAAAGCAATAGTGAAACGCAGTAACTTCAATAAAGTAAAATGTCTTACTTGCTGTGTCATTTTCGTCAGATCCAATATAAGTGGTGCTTTTAATCACAGTCTCTCTGCAAATCCAGCATCGACTTGCTTCTTTACAAGTGAATCCGCACAGTACACAAGGTAATCAAACACTCCCCACGCGAAATGGAACTCTTCAAAAACAACCTTTATCCACGCATTCCTAATGTTATTTTCCGAGCCTCCGAATTAAAGTATTCAGCTTCTGTGTTGTTCCCACGCGGTTCTTCCACAACCCAAGACTTCGTAACCATGGTTACTCTATCATAATAGATCACCGCGTCAAAATAAAAGTCTATCAGAAAAAATTTATTTAAAAGTCATTTTGGTTACATTTGGCAATCTTTAAAGACATGTTAAATGATTGTTGAGACACATGTGTGTCACGCGAAGCTGTGGGCAGGGCTACAAAAGTGGTCATTGTATTTGGCTATGGGGAGGTGCTTCAATTCTACTTTGACGTCATATTTCTCCGAATTCCACACTTGGTTGTAAAACTGCCTTGGTGCCAAAAACTGTTATATTTCAGTAGCACGGACGTTTTCAGTTCTGAAACTTACAGGATGTTCATTTAACTATGATGACCTCTTATATATCAAAGTATCAAGTTAAAATTCACCGCTCCTTTAAGGGTATAGGGAGCTATTTCGGACACAACCAAAAACTGTTATGTGAGACACTTTTGTGAAATGTATTCATATATTTACTCTAGGGATGCAGCGATTAACCCATTTTACTATTAACCAAGCTTTAAAATGTCATGGTTAACTAATTGTAAAGGCTCCATTACACCACGTGTTTCTGTTTTACCCACACACACACAAACCAGATCCACAAACCACCGAGAGGCACTTGAATCATGATGCACACTGGTTGGCACACTGTATGACAAAGCTCTGCGAGAACGTTTCACACGAATGTGCTCATGACGCGTCTCTTGGTTGTTTGTGAATCTGGTTTGTGTCTGTGTGAAACAGAGGCCCAGCTTGTCAGTGAACTACGGCTTTGTGTAGTAAATGCTGTAGAGATGTGCATGATATTGCATGCAAATTATCGCACATCCCTACCCGGGCATGGTCTGGTGGTCTGACTCACTGCAGTTAATTGTGATTAATTATTATTTTTATAACGCGTTATTGATTCATGAATAAATGGCATGAGTTTACACATTAACACTGCCAACCCTAATATTTATATTAGATTTTTGTGTAATATTAAGAAACACCTGTTAATATGACGCTATTATCCGTTTTGAGATGTTCTTATTTTTACAAAAACTTCAAACAGACCAAAATAAAATACATATTTTCTCAGTCCAAATGTAAAATTACATTTTTTCCCTTATTTAAAAACAAGAATTGTAGAAAAAAAACCACACAAACAAATACAAAATAATTTAACAATTTTTAAATTTTTTACATAAAAGTAAAATTAATGAATCCATAATAATCGTAATTATCGTACAATCGTGCTAATTCACCAGGCTATAATTGTACCAAAATCTATAATCGTTTTGCGTGTTGCAACGTTCGTCTGTTATACAACTTACTTTGCATAAATGAGCAGACACCGATTAGCTTCTTGCTCTACGTTTATTTAAAATTAACAGCAAAGACAACTAGCAGTGAATGCACTTTCACCGCTATCCCCGAACAACCCCCACCCACCCTTCTTTAGACGAATCTACCTATACCCCTTCGTTTAAAACAAATTACCAGGGGTGCGACGAGATCTCACAAGATTAAATGTGTTTCGCGAGATTACATGTGTCTCGCGAGATTTCTTGTGGAGGTGAAATGCTGTCCGTTTCTCAAATAAAAGACTGCATCCTTTGGAGGTCGCATACAGCATTTACTTCATCACTGTATTATTAAAAACTTTTAACAATTATAAAGTTTACTAATTATTTAGTTAATCGCAAATTGTTGTAATATGCTCACGACTTGCAAATGTAATGCTCAGTTAATGATCTGAAATAAACCTTGATGACGTATGCAACCTGCATATGCGACCTCCGGAGGATGCAGCTTTCTGTCTGACCCTTTTACGATGCATGCATTATATTCTGAAACTTAGGTTTCCAATAATGTTCGTTTGGGAGCTCGTGTGAAGTCTGAGACGCGTTGTGTGTTTGTCTGTTAATCAGTGTCAGATGTGAAGTCTCAGCAGATTAAACCCTCACACATAGTTTACATGATTTAATGTCTGCATGTTCTTGCTCAAAATATGACAGTGGCTGTATCATTTCTATTGTAAAGAAATGGACATATATTAAATATTAATATGGATTTAAACACTGTTTGGCTAAAAATAAGCGTTTCTCTCCGTCTAAAGTGAAAGTGAAGACAGCGTCTGCGAGACGAGTCCTCTATCGGCCCCCGCGGGCATTTGTTATAATACATACATAAAGCTTTTTATTTATAGGCCACAAATGTAATGTGTTTGTTATTGTTGTTTAATGTAACTTGGTTTTAATACTTTATTTGAACCAATTATTATTGCATCTTCGTTATTATGTAATTTTAAATGCTACTGCTTACTTGGGTCTATTTTTATTACCCTAAAATAACAAATTACTTCATTATCAGTTAGCAAAATAATTGTTAAGGCCAGTCCTTGATTAGTTAAAACATTTAAAAATAATGTGATTTCAGTTTCTTATTCATTTCTTTTATCATTGAGGGTTTCTTAAAAAGTGTAAAAAATATTGTCTCGTCTCGTTCTCGTGAACCCAATCTCGTGTTTCGTCTCGTCTCGTGGATTAAGTGTCTCGTCACACCCCTACAAATGACCCTTCGCAGGGAGCTTGATTGACAGGTGATCTGAGCAATCATACTTTTTCGCCATCAAAAGCAGTCAGGAGAGTTGGTAGAATAACATGGGGTATTTGAACTTGAAAAGCGGAGTGTACTGACGCCTTTTTTGCAGTTAAAACAACATTCCTTCTTATGGTCATTCATGTTTATTTGATACTAAAAATTTACTAGAAGGAAGGGATTGTTTGAAAGGTGAGACTTTGTTTAATATGATTAACATTAAAAGTAACCTGGTGTGCCCTGTCTGTCTGTGCGTTGTCAGAGTCCTCTCTGCTCCGCGATGAACATGTGGGGTGTGAGAGCGGCGTACCTTTTTGCCGTAACTAAGGGGGTCGGATCTTTGCGAACGGTCAACTGACCTATTATATATTCTCCATGTTCATGAGTCATCAGCACATCTCACTTATGCTGTTTTCCAAATAATCAAGTACAGTTGGAAATGACGTAGACCATTAATAACACAGACTGTTAACAATTTTTTAAATCAGTATTTTAAAAAAAAATTTATAACACGGTTTTAGCGGTTATAGAGTTCTAATGACGGTGTTCAACTATAACCGTCGGTCTCACGGTTATATAATCACAGTCACACCATTACAACCACCCACTTTGCAATAGCATTAATTTTGCCAACGCTCTTATGCGAACGCATCAAGTATAAATCAGGCTTATCTAGACTCTGTTACCTTACCTTGTTTTATCTTAGGAGTACAGTTTTACAGCACGTATTTGATCAATACAACATAAACCAGTTCCTGTAGCTCAGTGTTTCTCAATTATAGTCCTTATGCCCCCAGAAAGATCTAGATGATGTCTCACAGTACAAAAAACACCTATTTTAACTAATCATCTCTTTCCAATAAAAGATTTGCTCGACTTCACGTGGCGTAATGGAGAACGATCAAGCATGTGACATCACAGTACCTGAAGCGCAATATGAAAGCATACAAAATCATACAATTCCCAGGGAAAACTGATAAAAATATATATCTTGTTTGTAATGTAAAATCACACCATACAGCTTGCTTTTGATCGAGCCCTCACTAACCTGCTGTTTGTACTGCTCCATGGCATCTTCCAATGCAGCTAAGAAGTCTGTGTTTTCTGGTTCTAGTTGTTGAATCCGGGCCAGTAATTGGGAAATGCCGTTTTCTTCGTCTCCGCTCCAGTCTTCTTTCACATGCTCCTTTAGTATGCATAAATCCCACTGCCATGATAATTATGAAGAGAATCAGACATGCCAAAATTCGCACTTAAGAAATTATGATTAGAGAAGAAGAACTTTCTTTTTAGCTTAAAACACTATCTCTTATCCAAGCTTAATAAAAAACATCTTTTGTAAGCTTATACCCCTTAATGAAAATCACGGACGGCAACATTAGTTCAACCTATGATGGGAGTTTAGGGTGTGACTTCCCATTTGTCCATCCAATGGCAGACACGTGGAGCGTTTTGAAAACAGGCATATTTGTGATTCAAACGTTGCATGCTTTAATATTTAAAAATGAACTTCCCGCAACATACCTGGTTATTCAACTCAGCCCGTCCCTTTTTCAGCGCTGTACTGTCCTCAGTAGAGCTGCTCTCAATGCCACTGTCCAGACCCGATGCCGATGTCAGTCCGCTCCGTTCCTCCTCCACGGCACAAAGCCACTCCTTCACCCGCAACAGCTGACCTGCGTTCAGTGTTCCCTCCCCCTGCAGCTCTGTCAAAAGCCTGTAGGCCGAATCCGTGCATGTCCTATAGTGGGCGCTCTCAGCCTGCAACTTCCTTGCATCCATTTCAAAGTGCCGATGTCTTTTTTCGGGGTCGGAACGAGCAATAATGCGGGTTTCGGAGCGCTGGCGGTTTTCGAGGGCACGTCTTAAAGCTTTAATTTGGAGTTCGAGGCCCTCGACGCGGTCCGGCTCACCCCGGCAGTTGACGGTCGCCCGGTTTTGGATGTTGCGGGCCCGCTTGGCGTAGTTGAGTGTGTTCAGGCTCTCATCGAAGTCTGAGGAGGAGGGGCTTATGCATGCAATCATGAGTGTCTTGGCATTGCCTCCGAGTGAGTCCTTTAAGATCCTAACAACAACAACAACAACATGAGACTCAAGACGTAGCGAAAGACTGACACACTTTGGGCTTAGATATAAGCAACAATAATAGCCTTAACAACCACCTCTAAAGCTGGGCGTACACGGTGCGAATTCTGACGGTCGGAACGTCGTGAGCTCTCGCACACGACACGAGTGAGTTTATACGAAAATAATTCGGACGCAGTCACACACGACAAGATTTTACTGTACGACTTGACGAGTTCTGACGTAGACATTTTCACACCTGTGAGGATGAAGTAGGCTACCTTTCGTTGTGGCAGAATGTACAAAAAATAAAACAAAAAGAATAGGGTAAAGATATTGGCTTAGTATATAAAACAGCCTGGAATTTCTGTTCTTTAGAATTTCTATTCATGCATTCCGAAATTGCAATATAGGTCTGCTGTGGCGGTGAAGGAATTTCTCTGGCAGTGATTGTTCGTGCTAGCGCATATGCGGTTTTACCGTCTTAATATATCATGTTTTAGTGCCAAGTAAATATCTATATTGCTATTATTAATGTTACATATATTGTTGCTTTTTTATAAATATGACCGTTCAAAAAACACATTCAGTGGGCCTATTTATTTATTTGTAAATGCAGAATGAGGAGCAATGAGGTAAAACGCAAGCTAACGTTACACGTCTTTCCCTTTATAATTAAATTATTAAGACAACACATCTATAGCCAAATATTAATTTGTAAAACGAAAATAATTTAATTTAATATAAGCACACTGTCTAGGCTTGTTATGTGCAAATGTTCGGTCAATGCTGTGTCTTGAAGTAAAAGTGAGACCGCAGCATTTATGCTCCTGTAACTGCACAAAATAAATGCCATACAGAAGGCATTGCATATTAATATAGGGCATTTTCACAGTAGGCCTATGTAAATTAATACATAGCAATACAAATATAGTATGAAAACAAATTAATCATTATTTAAATAAAGTTTCAGAGATAGCCTACATTTTTAGTCATTTAAATGTTCTCATCATTTCAAAACAAGCTAAGGCTATATAACTTACACTGGGCTATATGTTTCTTTGGTCGAAAATATGTAAAAAAAAAAAAATATATGTGTGTAAAAATACCGAACAAGCTCACTTGTTAAAGCAGAAGCTCCATAATAAGATGGGAAACATCGTCTCCGCATATATGATCATCATGTTTATGTACTCTCTCAATAAATGCATATCATAGCCTATTAAACATGGACATTCCGTTGCTTTTTTCTGTCGCGACAGCCCTTTTAATATCCAATCATTTATAAAACTACAGCAACTTTGGCACAGCTTGGATTACACAAAAATTGCGACATTCTTTGTACATCCTGTACTGTTTAAACCAGTGGTCTCTGCACGGAGTCTAATAATTTTTATATTTATGTATTACATAATTTAGTTGGCTTATTTTATGTTTACATTGTAAATAATGATAAAACATATTAACAAGTAAAGAAAAATCAACAAGTAAAACAAAAAAGTTTTAATATCAAAAAGCCTCGTTTAATGCATTGTGGTAGCACTTATCAGAACAGCGGTATAGCCTAAAACAACTACACTCTCTCCTGTTTCCACACACATCCAAAGCTGTGACCCGACATCACAAAAACACGTATGACAAGTTTTTTCAGGCAAATAAGCTGATCAAGAGGTCGTCACTGAAAGGACCTGTCATATTTGTCATGATGTCCGGTAACCGGAGTGTGTGTGTGCGCGAAACATAGCCAGCTATAGAGTATCAATATTTGAGGTAGCAGTGCTACATTTGTCTTTCTTCTTCTGCTTTTTGTACATTCTGATTGGTCAAATTCAAGTGCTTTGCCAGATCGTCTCGTACACCCGCACCAACACTACGAATTTATACCGACAGCTCCCGAACTTTTTTGACATGTTTAAAAATTATCGGGAGGTCGTAAGGTGCTCGTAACCTGCTCGGCTCGGCTCGTAATTCCTCTCACACGGTGCGAGCCGCGACCATACGCGCATTAACGATTTGCTCCCGAGGAAAAAAATCGCATGCGAGCCCCTACGACAGCAAAAATCGCACCGTGTACGCCCGCCTTAAATTGCATTAGTACTAAGACTTGTTATAAACCTTAATAAAAAAATGTAGTAGTATTATCCGTACCTGGTGATTTTGGAATCTCTGTATGGGATATGGGTGCCTTTTCTTTTGGGGTCTCCGAGAGCCCCAATTACATTTCCGAGAGCGAGCAGCCCGCTGTTGATCTGAATGCTCTCCTTTAGCCGCTCACCGGTGTTGCCGGTTTTGAGGATGCGCTCTGATCCAGCCAAGTCCACAAAATGAAACTTGGAAGAGAGGATCTGAACGTTTCCCCCTGCCCCCCGAGAGGATCCACGCCTCTGGTCCATCAACACTGTGAAAATGGTGTGGGATCGACTGGAATGGGGGTTCATCTGAGTGGCCCCTGTGTGGCGGGCCGTCATTCCGGACTCTAAGAGACTCAGAACCTCATCGAGCCCCTCCACTTCACATTCCTTCACACCGCACAGCACTGTGGGAAAACACAAAAGACTTCGTGAACAAGCTCTTATTAGTGAATAACTCTCTTTCTTTCGGAAATGTGCTTGTTGCATACTGGAACAGGGATGCTTTATATATTTTTGTTATGTTAATCAATACTCTTTTGTGAATGTTTATCCAGACATTCTCAAATAAACACCAGTCAGTAATGATGTTGTTTAAAGTCTCATTAACCTTAAGTCCATGTAACGTATTAACAGTTCTTGGCTTTAGTCACGACTTGCGGATCAGGGAACGAATCAAATGTTATTTCAGATGCAAATGAGTTCAAATGAAAAACCCTTTAAGTGCATCTGACATGTTTCCTTGTAAATTAACTTTTTTTATTCAGTCTCTTATGTTTAGGTTCAGTTATTTCACTTAAATAGCAATGAAAAGGTTATTTGTCAGTAATTGAAATTGCCTTATTTTTCACAAACGTCATTTTTGTCTTTTGATGCAAAACCCTCTAAGTGCTTAGAAGCTTTTCCAATCCCACCCTCTCTCTTTCAGCCACTTATCACTGTACTTTCTGAATAAAGGTAAAAGGCTTAAAAAAAATTGGTCAATATCATAATATATTCAGTAAACTGGGTAAAAAACTTGCAGCTCATGCCATTGTTGTGAAAAAGGGACATGACGTTTAACAGATTTTGCCAACAAACAGGTATTTTTAAATGGCCTGTGGCTGGGATTAAGCAGATTTGAGAAACTATTTGATGAATGTATAATACATGCCAAAGGCATTCAGTCAATAGTATCATCTAATTTTTGACAATAGTGGTATTTAGTAGGGCTGCTTGATTATGAGAAAATTGTAATCCTGACTAATTTGGGAACAACCGTAATCCCAACTATTTTAGGAACAACCGTAATCCCGATTATTTTTCAGACATCCGTAATC
Source organism: Paramisgurnus dabryanus (assembly GCF_030506205.2). Classification (NCBI taxonomy): domain Eukaryota; kingdom Metazoa; phylum Chordata; class Actinopteri; order Cypriniformes; family Cobitidae; genus Paramisgurnus; species Paramisgurnus dabryanus. The sequence continues at coordinate 4,750,675 of NC_133338.1, read as the reverse complement.
CAGATAATTTTTTGGGAGAATAACTGTAATCCCGGTCATTTTTTTTACAATCGTAATCCCGATTATTTTTGGAACAATAGTAAGCCAGTTTATTTTGAAAAAACATAATCATGATTATTTGGGGGGGACGTAATCCCATTTACTTTTGGGAACAACTGTAATCCAGATTTTTTTGGGGGGAACAACCGTAATCCCAATCATTACAATCATAATCCTGATATTTTTTTTTTACAATCGTAATCCCGATTTTTTTTTTACAATCGTAATCCGATTTTTTTTTAAACAATGGTAATCCCGATTATTTAAAAAACCCGCAATCCTGATCATTTTGTGAAAAAAGTAATCACCGTTATTTTGGGAAACAATCGTAATCCCAATTATTTTTGGAACAATCGAAATCCCAATTATAAAAAATGCAATCCCGATATTTTTTGTAACAATCGTAATCCCCATTATTTGTTTGGTAGCAATCGTAATCCAAATAAAAATTTTTGGGAGGGAACAATCATAATCCCGATTACTTTTGGGAACAACTGTAATGCAGATTTTTTGGGGGGGAACAACCGTAATCCCAATCATTACAATCATAATCCTGATATTCTTTTTACAATCGTAATCCCGATTTTTTTTTTTAAACAATGGTAATCCCGATTATTAAAAAAACCCGCAATCCTGATCATTTTGTGAAAAAAGTAATACCAATTATTTTGGGAACAATCGTAATCCCAATTATTTTTGGAACAATCGTAATCCCAATTATAAAATATAGCTGCAAGCAGCAATGGCGGGCCCTCGCACGTTTTTTTACCGCTACACGGTGCGTCCGAGAAAACAATGCACGGTGGGCAAGGGCATCAAGTGGGTAAATATCAGTGTGCTATTTAATGTTGTTACTGACCCATTTGGGGACTGTAGGTAAAAGAAACCCCACATTTTAGACAAACGGGGGCACTAGTGAGCCACTTAAGAGACACGCCTATGTCTGACCTTTTTGTGCACACTTAACAGCCGACAACTCTGATGTGTGTGCCAACTTTAAGGTTAATCTAAGCACGTCAAGAGCCTTAAATATGCCTGAAATAAAAGTAAAGTTTGCGGCGTTGCCATGGGAACAGCGTTCGAGATATCAAAAATCCCTTTGCAATTTATCATCTACTATGCCTCAGCATCATGGTGACCACTTTTGGTGTCAATTGCATGAATATTCTAGAAGGAGTATTTAAAAGAACATCGGCGTCAACTTAAAGGCTTAAATAAGCCTTTAAAATGAAAGTAAAATCTGACGCGTTGCCATGGGAACAGCGTTTGAGATATCAAAAATCCCTTCGCAATTTATCATCTACAATGTCTCAGCATTATGTTGACCACTTCTGGAGTCAATCACATTATTTCCCCAGGAGGAGTATTTAAAAGTTTACCGCATGCAGCTGTAAGGTTTAAATATGCCTTAAAAATTGAAGTAAAGTTTGACAGGTTGCCATGGGAACAGCGTTCGAGATATCAAAAATCCCTTTGCAATTTATCATCTACAATGTCTCGGCATCATATTGACCGCTTTTGGTGTCAATCGCATGAATATTCTAGAAGGAGTATTTAAAAGAACATCGGATGGAACTGTCAAAAAAATCCACCTTTGTGACTGACACACTTCCTGGCGCCTGGTGGTGGCGCTATACCCGGGAGTCACAATAGGCACATCGATGCGATCGGAATCTTCAGACGAACAAACACCCCGCGTGTCATCACAATAAGACATTTTTTGCCTTAGATATTAGACACTTCCTGTTTCTCTGATTTCGCCATAAATTTGTCGGCTCGTCATGGCAGAACCGTTCGAGATATCAAAAATCCCTTCGCAATTTAGCAAGTCCAATGTCTCGACATCATGTTCACCACGTTTGGTGTCAATCGCATGCATCCTCTAGGAGGAGTATTTAAAAGTTCAACGCATGCATTTTTTAAACAATCCAAAATAGCCGACTTCCTGTTGGGCGGAGCTTAAATGTTAGAGGGCGAAAGTTGTTTGGGTCGATGAGATCTATATGCGTACCAACTCCCGTATATGTGCGTAAATTTTTGTCGAATCTGTGCCCCAATGTTTGTTTTTGCATTACAGGGGGCGCTACAGAGCCCCCGTGCCACGCCCGTGTTCCAGCCTTTGGATTTCTGCGATGACGGACGACTCTGACGTCTGTGCCAATTTTCAAGAGTTTTCGAGTATGTTAAGGCACCCAAAAAGTCCAAAAGTGTTAAAAAAAAAAAAAAAAATAATAATAAAAATAAATATAGCTGCAAGCAGCAATGGCGGGCCCTCGCACGTTTTTTTACCGCTACACGATGCGTCCGAGAAAACGATGCACGGCGGGCAAGGGCATCAAGTGGGTAAACATCAGTGGGCTATTTAATGTTGTTACTGAGCCATTTGGGGACTGTAGGTAAAAGAAAAACCCCACATTTTAGACAAACGGGGGCGCTAGTGAGCCACTAAAGAGACACGCCTTTGTCTGACCTATTTGTCCACTCTGAACAGCCGACAACTCTGATGTTTGTGCCGACTTTTAGGTAATCTAAGCACGCCAAGAGTCCTAAATATGCCTGAAATAAATGTAAAGTTTGGGGGGTTGCCATGGGAACAGCGTTCGAGATATCAAAAATCCCTTCGCAATTTATCATCTACTATGTCTCGGCATCATGTTGACCGCTTTTGGTGTCATTCTCATTAATATTCTAGAAGGAGTATTTAAAAGAATATCGGCGTCAACTGAAAGGCTTAAATAAGCCTTTAAAATGAAAGTAAAGTTTGGCGCGTTGCCATGGGAACAGCGTTCGAGATATCAAAAATCCCTTCGCAATTTATCATCTACAATGTCTCGACATCATGTTGACCACTTCTGGTGTCAATCTCATGAATATTCTAGAAGGAGTATTTAAAAGAACATCGGCGTCAACTGAAAGGCTTAAATAAGCCTTTAAAATGAAAGTAAAGTTTGGCGCGTTGCCATGGGAACAGCGTTCGAGATATCAAAAATCCCTTCGCAATTTATCATCTACAATGTCTCGACATCATGTTGACCACTTCTGGTGTCAATCTCATGAATATTCTAGAAGGAGTATTTAAAAGAACATCGGCGTCAACTTAAAGGCTTAAATAAGCCTTTAAAATGAAAGTAAAGTTTGACGCGTTGCCATGGGAACAGCGTTTGAGATATCAAAAATCCCTTCGCAATTTATCATCTACAATGTCTCGGCATCATGTTGACCACTTCTGGTGTCAATCTCATGAATATTCTAGAATGAGTATTTAAAAGAACATTGGCGTCAACTGAAAGGCTTAAATATGCCTTTAAAATGAAAGTAAAGTTTGACGTGTTGCCATGGGAACAGCGTTCGAGATATCAAAAATCCCTTCGCAATTTATCATCTACAATGTCTTGGCATCATGTTGACCACTTCTGGTGTCAATCTCATGAAAATCCTAGAAGGAGTATTTAAAAGTTTCCTGCATGCAACAGAAAGGCTTATATGCCTTTAAAATGAAAGTAAAGTTTGACGCATTTGACGCTCCGTTGAGCTTATCAGCTAAATCCTATTTTTTCACTATCTTATTCCTATCTATATAATATAACTTATTAGTTTATCTTAGGAATACTTTACCTTGACGATTACTGAATTGTATTACTAAGCGAAACGATTTTATCACTTGTAACACCCAGTTTTAGCATATAGCCCTCTAGCATTTCTTACCGTCTGTTTACTTAAACCTGCCTTCTTTGGCGATCTAATGGCGGATTCATCCGAGGTATGCTTTTCTGATCTCTCCACACCAGATCGGGAAGCTGTGAAGGAGGTGCTGCCCGGCCTTCGCAGAGTCAGCGTGCCTCACATCACCCTGACCACAGACACTCGTAGGCGGCCGAGGCGTACTGCGAGCCAGCACCCGTCTCGATGCAGCTTCACGGACCGCGTTCAGGCGAACGGAGACGCCATCGCCCAGCATGAACACGGTAAGACTCCGCTTGTCATTGTAACCTGCACTACTTGCCACATGTACAGTTTAGCTTCTTCCGTCAGCATAGAGGGGTTTACATGTGCTAAGTGTATTGAAGTAGTAAGGCTGACGGAGAAGGTTGCTGAACTAGAAGCGCGCATCCGAACGCTAGTTGAGGACAGTAAGACCGCTAATGTTATTGTTACAAACACTGTTTCGGGTGCGCCTAGTGTTAAGCGTAATACACATGGCTCGGTTCCGACTTCAGAGTCAAGGCGGCTGACTAACTGGGTGACTGTCAGGCGGCATAGTCACATTCGGCACCCAAATCACGCTCCTGTTTTAATATCAAACAGATTTTCTCCACTCAGCAATACACCGGCTGAGACGTCTGTTAAAAGTGCCCTGGTTATTGGAGATTCTATACTCAGGAACGTTGACATTGAGGCACCAGCCACCATAGTCGATTGTATACCGGGAGCCAGAGCGTCTGACATTAGATCCAAATTAAAAGTGCTGGCTAATGCTAAACGTAAGTTTTCTAAGATTGTTATTCACGCCGGCACGAATGACACCAGACTCCGCCAGTCGGAGATCACCAAAGATACTATTAAAGAGGTGTGTGAAATTGCAAAAACAATGTCAGACAATGTAATTTGCTCTGGTCCCCTCCCCGCCTACCGGGGAGATGAAACTTACAGTAGATTAGTGTCTCTTCATGGCTGGATGTCAAAGTGGTGCCCTCAGCATAACGTAGGGTTTATAGACAATTGGAAGCATTTCCGGGGAAGACCTGACCTGCTAAAGAGAGATGGCCTCCATCCGTCTCCGGAAGGTAGTGCTATACTCTCTAGAAATCTGACCAATAGTCTTACTTTTGATATAGTCTGACTATCCAGGGCCCAGGTCAGGAAACAGACAGATCGGCTTACCCATCAGTCTGTTAGCTGCCTTGACATGTCAAGATCACATATATCCCAGCACATAGAGCCTTTTTTACCAGAGTACCAACACATCTCGACTGTGTCTGTTCCTCGAACAAATAAATACAGAGCACCGTCTACCTCGTCTCGTACAAATCTTATTAACATAAAATTAGAACACAATACACTAAAAGATGAAACTCAAATGTTAAAATTCGGCCTTCTTAACATTAGATCGCTTACCAATAAAGAACCTATTATCAATGAAATAATTACTGACCAAAACTTAGATGCAGTTTAAACGAATCCACCCCACAAGACTATTATTATAAACACGTTCCTCGCCTAAAAGGGAGAGGGGGTGGTGTAGCTACAATATACAACAAAATGTTCAAAGTAAACCATAAATCAGAACTAAAATTTAATTCGTTTGAAATAATACTGTTAAACATGGAAATAACTGATCGTAACAACAAACAGCTTTCGTTCATTTTAGCTACCATATATAGGCCTCCGGGCCACCACACAGATTTTCTTAAAGAAATAGCAGACTTCCTATCTGAGCTTACAGTCACTGTAGACAAAGCTCTTATCGTTGGTGATTTTAACATCCATGTGGATAACTCAACAGATGCATTAGGACGTGCGTTTATGGATGTTCTAAATTCTCTCGGTATTAAACAAAACGTGTCTGGACCCACGCATACTCGTAAGCACACATTAGACTTAATTCTGTCACTCGGACTCAATATTAATGACATCGAAATATCACCCCAGAGCGATGCCGTTTCAGACCATTGCCTTGTGTCATACACAATACTTCTAGATAGGACCGCTCAGTCTACAACATGCTACAGATTAGCCAGAACAATAATTTCCACCACTAAAGATAGCTTTATTAGCACTCTTCCAGACCTGTCTCAAATGAAACATGTAGCAGATAACCGTGAAGATCTGGATATTATAATAGAAAACCTGAACAACGTTTGCTCTAGCACGATGGATGCCGTTGCTCCCATACGAAAAAAGAGAATCAAAGGAAAAACGCCAGCTCCATGGTATGACCATCATACTGCAGCCCTTAAAAAAGTAGCTAGAAAAATGGAAAGAAACTACCGAAACACAAAGTTAGAAGTATGGCGTTCAGCATGGAAAGAGAGTGTTCAACACTACAGACAGGCTATTAAAACCGCCAGATCTACCTATCTCAGTACGCTTATTAAAGAAAATCATAACAACCCTCGTTTCCTCTTTAGCACAGTTGCGAAACTGACTAGAAACAAAGAACAAACAGAAACCAATAGTAAATTCCAACACAATAGTAACGACTTCATGAACTTCTTTACTAACAAAATTATTTCTATTAGGGAAAACATAGAAACTACGCAAGCAGCCACCACTCAACCCAATAGTACATTTACCACTAGATTATCATACGAACATCTTGAGTCATTTAAACCTACTACAATAGAAGAGCTCTCTAAATTAGTAACGTCATCTAAATCATCGTCCTGTATATTAGACCCCATTCCCACAAAATTACTAAAAGAGGTATTTCATGTAGTGTCCGACTCGGTACTAAATATCTTTAACTCATCGCTAGAATTAGGATACGTTCCAACAGCTTTCAAACTAGCAGTTATTAGACCGCTCATTAAAAAACCAAACCTTGACCAGGGAGATCTTAATAACTTTAGACCAATCTCAAATCTACCTTTTCTTTCTAAAATATTAGAAAAAATAGTGGCAAGCCAGCTACGCACATTCATAGCGAATAATAATACATATGAAAAGTTCCAATCAGGATTCAGGCCCCACCATAGCACAGAGACAGCGCTGCTTAGAGTTACAAATGACCTCCTATTAACATCCGATCGTGGTGAAATCTCAATCCTTATATTACTAGACCTTAGTGCAGCCTTTGACACAATAGATCACAGAATCCTACTCAATAGACTAGAAAACTATGTTGGCATCAGTGGTCAGGCGTTAGCCTGGTTTAGATCGTATCTAACCAATCGATATCACTTTGTTTATGTAAATGAGGAAGAGTCACATCACTCCCCCGTTAAATACGGCGTACCTCAGGGATCAGTAGGCCCTATCCTATTCTCGTTATATATGTTACCTCTAGGAGACATTATCAGGAAACATAACATAAGTTTTCACTGCTATGCGGATGATACCCAGCTTTACATCTCGTCACATCCTAGCGAAACCCACCAGTTTGCTAAGCTAACAGACTGCATTAGTGATATTAGGGACTGGATGGCACATAACTTTCTTATGCTAAACTCCAATAAGACAGAGATACTTATTATTGAACCAAATCGCTCCAAACATAATATGTCAGATTACAAGTTGCCCATAGATGGCTGCACGGTGGTGCCATCTTCCACGGTTAAGAATTTAGGCGTAATGTTTGACAGCAATCTATCTTTCGATAGTCATATCTCCAACGTCTGCCGCACAGCATTTTTCCATCTTAGAAATATCTCAAAAATACGCCATATGCTGTCTGCATCAGATGCAGAAAAGCTTATCCATGCTTTTATGACCTCTAGATTAGACTATTGTAACTCGTTACTCGGGGGATGCCATGCAAATCAGGTAAACAAGCTACAGCTGGTTCAAAACGCCGCCGCAAGAGTGCTTACTCGATCTAAAAAGTATGACCACATTAGTCCAATTCTGGCATCTTTACACTGGCTACCAGTTAAATATCGCATACAATTTAAAATATTACTAATCACCTACAAAGCCTTAAATGGCCTAGCGCCCTCGTATATAAAAGAACTACTATCAGAATACAATCCACCACGTAAACTGCGATCACAAAATTCGGGTTACTTAATTATCCCTAGAATATCAAAAGTGTCTAAAGGTGGTAGATCCTTTTCCTACTTAGCCCCTAAGCTCTGGAATGATTTACCAAATAATGTTCGAGTATCAGACACAGTCGATCAATTTAAATCTAAACTTAAGACATTCTTCTTTAACAAAGCATTCACATAGAATGTCCAGTAAATGTACTTTTCCCGCAGTAGTTATTTTGTCTAGAACAAAGCACTCACATACCTCATACGGGTAATTTACTCTTGCCGCAATAGTTAGCCTGTCTGGAACCGAGCTGAATTAAACCACTATAATGTATGACACTTGCATTACATGCGAACGGCCCCTACGCTAATAGAATTCTGTTTTTGTCTCCCTGTCTCGTCCTCGACTCTGAGGACAATGAGACAAACAGACCCAGTTCCTGTTGCTGTGAAGGTCATCGCACCACTGATCAACTGGCTGTCCTTCAACGTGACGCCCAACCGATGCGCGACCAACGGCCACCGGCTGAACCAGTTTAATCCGCTTACACGCTTCCTATCCCTACCGTGTCTATATATTATAAATATAAATATTAATCTCTCCCTAGGGTTTTTTGTCCTTTTAGGATTTTTTCCCATTGGGTTTTCTCCTAGGGGGTTTTTTAGTCCCAGGGAGAGTCAGCCAACTTTGGCTTAACTTAGCACTTTACTGTATACGTTACATTATTAATATGCTCGCTTACACGGTTTTTTATCCTTAGCCGCTATATTCTACTTCTTATACTATGTATTGATTTTCAATGTTCTCCTCTACATCTACTCATGTAAAGCTGCTTTGCAACAATTAACAATTGTGAAAAGCGCTATATAAATAAAATTGAATTGAATTGAATGGGAACAGCGTTTGAGATATCAAAAATCCCTTCGCAATTTATCATCTACAATGTCTCGGCATCATGTTGACCACTTCTGGTGTCAATCTCATGAAAATCCTAGAAGGAGTATTTAAAAGAACATTGCATGGAACTGTCAAAAAAATCCAGCTTTGTGACTGACACACTTCCTGGCGCCTGGTGGTGGCGCTATACCCGAGAGTCACAATAGGCACATCGATGCGATCAGAATCTTCAGACGAACAAACACCCCGCGTGTCATCACAATAAGACATTTTTTGCCCTAGATATTAGACACTTCCTGTTTCTCTGATTTCGTCACAACTTTGTCGCCTCGCCATGGCAGAACCGTTCGAGATATCAAAAATCCCTTCGCAATTTAGCAAGTCCAATGTCTCGACATCATGTTCACCACGTTTGGTGTCAATCGCATGAATCCCCTGGGAGGAGTATATAAAAGTTCAACACATGCATTTTTTAAACAATCCAAAATAGCCGACTTCCTGTTGGGCGGAGCTTAAATGTTAGAGGGCGAAAGTTGTTCGGGTCGATGAGATCTATAAGCGTACCAAGTCTCGTACATGTGCGTACATTTTTGCCCGATCTGTGCATCAATGTTTTTTTTTGCATTACAGGGGGCGCTACAGAGCCCCTGTGCCACGCCCGTGTTCCAGCCTTTGGATTTCTGCGATGACGGACGACTCTGACGTCTGTGCCAATTTTCAAGAGTTTTCGAGTATGTTAAGGCCCCCAAAAAGTCCAAAAGTGTTAAAAAAAAAATAAAAAATAAAAATAAAAATAATAAATATAGCTGCAAGCAGCAATGGCGGGCCCTCGCACGTTTTTTTACCGCTACACGATGCGTCCGAGAAAACGATGCACGGCGGGCAAGGGCATCAAGTGGGTAAACATCAGTGGGCTATTTAATGTTGTTACTGAGCCATTTGGGGACTGTAGGTAAAAGAAAAACCCCACATTTTAGACAAACGGGGGCGCTAGTGAGCCACTAAAGAGACACGCCTTTGTCTGACCTATTTGTCCACTCTGAACAGCCGACAACTCTGATGTTTGTGCCGACTTTTAGGTTAATCTAAGCACGCCAAGAGTCCTAAATATGCCTGAAATAAATGTAAAGTTTGGGGGGTTGCCATGGGAACAGCGTTCGAGATATCAAAAATCCCTTCGCAATTTATCATCTACAATGTCTCAGCATTATGTTGACCACTTCTGGAGTCAATCACATTATTTCTCTAGAAGGAGTATTTAAAAGAACATCGCATGCAACTGTCAGGCTTAATTAAACCTTTAAAATGAAAGTAAAATTTGACGCGTTGTCATGGGAACAGCGTTCGAGATATCAAAAATCCCTTCGCAATTTATCATCTACAATGTCTCGACATCATGTTGAACACTTCTGGTGTCAATCTCATGAATATTCTAGAAGGAGTATTTAAAAGAACATCGGCGTCAACTTAAAGGCTTAAATAAGCCTTTAAAATGAAAGTAAAGTTTGACGCGTTGCCATGGGAACAGCGTTTGAGATATCAAAAATCCCTTCGCCATTTATCATCTACAATGTCTCGGCATCATGTTGACCACTTCTGGTGTCAATCTCATGAATATTCTAGAAGGAGTATTTAAAAGAACATTGGCGTCAACTGAAAGGCTTAAATATGCCTTTAAAATGAAAGTAAAGTTTGACGCGTTGCCATGGGAACAGCGTTCGAGATATCAAAAATCCCTTCGCAATTTATCATCTACAATGTCTTGGCATCATGTTGACCACTTCTGGTGTCAATCTCATGAAAATCCTAGGAGGAGTATTTAAAAGTTTCCTGCATGCAACAGAAAGGCTTAAATATGCCTTTAAAATGAAAGTAAAGTTTGACGCGTTGCCATGGGAACAGCGTTTGAGATATCAAAAATCCCTTCGCAATTTATCATCTACAATGTCTCGGCATCATGTTGACCACTTCTGGTGTCAATCTCATGAAAATCCTAGAAGGAGTATTTAAAAGAACATTGCATGGAACTGTCAAAAAAATCCAGCTTTGTGACTGACACACTTCCTGGCGCCTGGTGGTGGCGCTATACCCGGGAGTCACAATAGGCACATTGATGCGATCGGAATCTTCAGACGAACAAACACCCCGCGTGTCATCACAATAAGACATTTTTTGCCCTAGATATTAGACACTTCCTGTTTCTCTGATTTCGCCACAACTTTGTCGCCTCGCCATGGCAGAACCGTTCGAGATATCAAAAATCCCTTCGCAATTTAGCAAGTCCAATGTCTCGACATCATGTTCACCACGTTTGGTGTCAATCGCATGAATCCCCTGGGAGGAGTATATAAAAGTTCAACGCATGCATTTTTTAAACAATCCAAAATAGCCGACTTCCTGTTGGGCGGAGCTTAAATGTTAGAGGGGGAAAGTTGTTCGGGTCGATGAGATCTATAAGCGTACCAACTCCCTTACATGTGTGTACATTTTTGCCCGATCTGTGCATCAATGTTTTTTTTGCATTACAGGGGGCGCTACAGAGCCCCTGTGCCACGCCCGTGTTCCAGCCTTTGGATTTCTGCGATGACGGACGACTCTGACGTCTGTGCCAATTTTCAAGAGTTTTCGAGTATGTTAAGGCCCCCAAAAAGTCCAAAAGTGTTAAAAAAAAAAAAATAATAAATATAGCTGCAAGCAGCGATGGCGGGCCCTCGCACGTTTTTTTACCGCTACACGGTGCCTCCGAGAAAACGATGCACGGTGGGCATGTGCATCTAGTGGGTAAATATCAGTCGACTATTTCATGTTGCTACTGACCCATTTAGGTACAGTAGGTAAAAGAAACCCCATATTTTAGACAAACGGGGGCGCTAGTCACTGACTAAATAGACACGCCTTTATCTGACCTTTTTGTGCACACTTAACAGCCGAAAACTCTGATGTGTGTGCCAACTTTAAAGTTCAACTAAGCACGCCAAGAGCCTTAAACATGCCTGAAATTAAAGTAAAGTTTGACGCGTTGCCATGGGAACAGCGTTCGATGTGTCAAAAATTCCTTTGCAATTTAACATCTACAATGTCTCAGCATCATGTTGACAACTTCTGGAGTCAATTGCATGAAAATCCTAGAAGGAGTATTTAAATAAACATCGCATGGAACTGTAAGGCTTAAATATGCCTTTAAAATGAAAGTAAAGTTTGACAGGTTGCCATGGGAACAGCGTTCGAGATATCAAAAATCCCTTCGCAATTTATCATCTACAATGTCTCTGCATCATGGTGACCACTTTTGGTGTCAATTGCATGATTATTCTAGAAGGAGTATTTAAAGGAACATTGGCGTCAACTGAAAGGCTTAAAAATGCCTTTAAAATGAAAGTAAAGTTTGACGCGTTGCCATGGGAACAGCGTTTGAGATATCAAAAATCCCTTCACAATTTATCATCTACAATGTCTCGGCATCATGTTGACCACTTTTGGTGTCAATCGCATGAATATCCTAGAAGGAGTATTTAAAGGAACATCGGCGTCAACTGAAAGGCTTAAAAATGCCTTTAAAATGAAAGTAAAGTTTTACGCTTTGCCATGGGAACAGCGTTTGAGATATCAAAAATCCCTTCGCAATTTATCATCTACAATCTCTCGGCATCATGTTGACCACTTTTGGTGTCAATCGCATGAATATCCTAGAAGGAGTATTTAAAGGAACATTGGCGTCAACTGAAAGGCTTAAAAATGCCTTTAAAATGAAAGTAAACTTTGACGCGTTGCCATGAAAACAGCGTTTGAGATATCAAAAATCCCTTCGCAATTTATCATCTACAATGTCTCTGCATCATGGTGACCACTTTTGGTGTCAATTGCATGATTATTCTAGAAGGAGTATTTAAAGGAACATTGGCGTCAACTGAAAGGCTTAAAAATGCCTTTAAAATGAAAGTAAAGTTTGACGCGTTGCCATGGGAACAGCGTTCGAGATATCAAAAATCCCTTCGCAATTTATCATCTACAATGTCTCTGCATCATGTTGACCACTTTTGGTGTCAATCGCATGAATATCCTAGAAGGAGTATTTAAAGGAACATCGGCGTCAACTGAAAGGCTTAAAAATGCCTTTAAAATGAAAGTAAAGTTTGACGCGTTGCCATGGGAACAGCGTTTGAGATATCAAAAATCCCTTCGCAATTTATCATCTACAATCTCTCGGCTTCATGTTCACCACTTTTGGTGTCAATTGCATGATTTTTCTAGAAGGAGTATTTAAAAGAACATAACATGGAACTGTCAAAAAAAATCCAGCTTTGTGACTGACACACTTCCTGGCGCCTGGTGGTGGCGCTATACCCGGGAGTCACAATAGGCACATCGATGCGATCGGAATCTTCAGACGAACAAACACCCCGCATGGCATCACAATAAGATATTTTTTGCCTTAGAAATTAGACACTTCCTGTTTCTCTAAATTCGCCATAAATTCGTCGCCTCGCCATGGCAAAACCGTTCTAGATATCAAAAATCCCTTCGCAATTTAGCAAGTACGATGTCTCGACATCATGATCACCACGTTTGGTGTCAATCCCATGAATCCACTAGGAGGAGTATTTAAAAGTTCAACGAATGCATTTTTTAAACAATCCAAAATAGCCGACTTCCTGTTGGGCGGAGCTTAAATGTTAGAGGGCGAAAGTTGTTCGGGTCGATGAGATCTATAAGCGTACCAACTCTCGTACATGTGCGTACATTTTTGCCCGATCTGGGCATCAATGTTTTTTTTTGCATTACAGGGGGCGCTATAGAGCCCCCGTGCCACGCCCGTGTTCCAGCCTTTGGATTTCTGCGATGACGGACGACTCTGACGTCTGTGCCAATTTTCAAGAGTTTTCGAGTATGTTAAGGCACCCAAAAAGTCCAAAAGTGTTAAAAAAAAAAAAAAAAAAAAAAAAAAAAAAAATAATAAAAATAATAATCCGAGCAAAAACAATAGGGCTTCGCACCTACGGTGCAGGCCATTCTGGCCTGCTCCTCGGTGCTCGGGCCCTAAATATAGCTGCAAGCAGCGATGGCGGGCCCTCGCACGTTTTTTTACCGCTACACGGTGCGTTCGAGAAAACGATGCACGGTGGGCAAGGGCATCAAGTGGGTAAATATTACTGGGCTATTTAATGTTGTTACTGAGACATTTGGGGACTGTAGGTAAAAGAAACCCCATATTTTAGACAAACGGGGGGGCTAGTGAGCCACTTAAGAAACACGCCTATTTCTGACCTGTTTGTGCACACTAAACAGCCTACAACTTTGATGTGTGTGCCGACTTTTAGGTTAATCTAAGCACGCCAAGAGCCCTAAATATGCCTGAAATAAAAGTAAAGTTTGGGGCGTTGCCATGGGAACAGCGTTCGAGAAATCAAAAATCCCTTCGCAATTTATCATCTACAATGTCTCGGCATCATGTACACCACTTCTGGAGTCAATCGCATGAATATTCTAGAAGGAGTATTTAAAAGAACATCGGCGTCAACTGAAAGGCTTAAATATGCCTTTAAAATGAAAGTAAAGTTTGACGCGTTGCCATGGGAACAGCGTTCGAGATATCAAAAATCCCTTCGCAATTTAACATCTACAATGTCTCGGCATCATGTACACCACTTCTGGAGTCAATCGCATGAATATTCTAGAAGGAGTATTTAAAAGAACATCGGTGTCAACTGAAAGGCTTAAATATGCCTTTAAAATGAAAGTAAAGTTTGACGCGTTGCCATGGGAACAGCGTCTGAGATATCAAAAATCCCTTCGCAATTTATCATCTACAATATCTCGGCATCATGTTGACCACTTCTGGGTTGAATCACATTATTTCCCTAGAAGGAGTATATAAAAGAACATCGCATGCAACTGTCAGGTTTAAATAAGCCTTTAAAATGAAAGTAAAATTTGACGCGTTGCCATAGAAACAACGTTCGAGATATCAAAAATCCCTTCGCAATTTATCATCTACAATGTCTCGGCATCATGTTGACCACTTCTGGTGTCAATCTCATGAATATTCTAGAAGGAGTATTTAAAAGAACATTGGCGTCAACTGAAAGGCTTAAAAATGCCTTTAAAATGAAAGTAAAGTTTGACGCGTTGCCATGGGAACAGCGTTCGAGATATCAAAAATCCCTTCGCAATTTATCATCTACAATGTCTTGGCATCATGTTGACCACTTCTGGTGTCAATCTCATGAAAATCCTAGAAGGAGTATTTAAAAGTTTCCTGCATGCAACAGAAAGGCTTAAATATGCCTTTTAAATGAAAGTAAAGTTTGACGCGTTGCCATGGAAACAGCGTTTGAGATATCAAAAATCCCTTCGCAATTTATCATCTACAATGTCTCTGCATCATGTTGACCACTTCTGGTGTCAATCTCATGAATATTCTAGAAGGAGTATTTAAAAGAACATTGGCGTCAACTGAAAGGCTTAAATATGCCTTTAAAATGAAAGTAAAGTTTGACGCGTTGCCATGGGAACAGCGTTCAAGATATCAAAAATCCCTTCGCAATTTATCATCTACAATCTCTTGGCATCATGTTGACCACTTCTGGTGTCAATCTCATGAAAATCCTAGAAGGAGTATTTAAAAGTTTCCTGCATGCAACAGAAAGGCTTAAATATGCCTTTAAAATGAAAGTAAAGTTTGACGTGTTGCCATGGGAACAGCGTTTGAGATATCAAAAATCCCTTCGCAATTTATCATCTACAATGTCTCGGCATCATGTTGACCGCTTCTGGTGTCAATCTCATGAAAATCCTAGAAGGAGTATTTAAAAGAACATTGCATGGAACTGTCAAAAAAATCCAGCTTTGTGACTGACACACTTCCTGGCGCCTGGTGGTGGCGCTATACCCGGGAGTCACAATAGGCACATCGATGCGATCGGAATCTTCAGACGAACAAACACCCCGCGTGTCATCACAATAAGACATTTTTTGCCCTAGATATTAGACACTTCCTGTTTCTCTGATTTCGCCACAACTTTGTCGCCTCGCCATGGCAGAACCGTTCGAGATATCAAAAATCCCTTCGCAATTTAGCAAGTCCAATGTCTCGACATCATGTTCACCACGTTTGGTGTCAATCGCATGAATCCCCTGGGAGGAGTATATAAAAGTTCAACGCATGCATTTTTTAAACAATCCAAAATAGCCGACTTCCTGTTGGGCGGAGCTTAAATGTTAGAGGGCGAAAGTTGTTTGGGTCGATGAGATCTATAAGCGTACCAAGTCTCGTACATGTGCGTACATTTTTGCCCGATCTGTGCATCAATGTTTTTTTTTGCATTACAGGGGGCGCTACAGAGCCCCTGTGCCACGCCCGTGTTCCAGCCTTTGGATTTCTGCGATGACGGACGACTCTGACGTCTGTGCCAATTTTCAAGAGTTTTCGAGTATGTTAAGGCCCCCAAAAAGTCCAAAAGTTTTAAAAAAAATAAAAATAAAAAATAAAAAAAAAAATAATAAAAATAATAAATCCGAGCAAAAACAATAGGGCTTCGCACCTACGGTGCAGGCCATTCTGGCCTGCTCCTCGGTGCTCGAGCCCTAATAAAAAATATAGCTGCAAGCAGCAATGGCGGGCCCTCGCACGTTTTTTTACCGCTACACGGTGCGTCCGAGAAAACGATGCACGGTGGGCAAGGGCATCAAGTGGGTAAATATCAGTGGGCTATTTAATGTTGTTACTGAGCCATTTGGGGACTGTAGGTAAAAGAAACCCCACATTTTAGACAAATGGGGGCGCTAGTGAGCCACTTAAGAGACACGCCTATGTCTGACCTGTTTGTGCACACTTAACAGCTGACAACTCTGATGTGTGTGCTGACTTTTAGGTTAATATAAGCACGCCAAGAGCCCTAAATATGCCTGAAATAAAAGTAAAGTTTGGGGCGTTGCCATGGGAACAGCTTTTGAGATATCAAAAATCCCTTCGCAATTTATCATCTACAATATCTCGGCATCAGGTAGACCACTTCTGGAGTCAATCGCATGAATATTCTAGAAGGAGTATTTAAAAGAACATCGACGTCAACTGAAAAGCTTAAATATGCCTTTAAAATGAAAGTAAACTCTGAAGCGTTGCCATGGGAACAGCGTTTGAGATATCAAAAATCCCTTCGCAATTTATCATCTACAATGTTTCGGCATCATGTTGACCACTTTTGGTGTCAATTGCATGATTATTCTAGAAGGAGTATATAAAAGTTCACTGCATGCAACTGTAAGGCTTAAATATGCGTTAAAAATGAAAGTAAAGTTTGACACGTTGCCATGGGAACAGCGTTCGAGATATCAAAAATCCCTTCGCAATTTATCATCTACTATGCCTCAGCATCATGTTGACCACTTTTGGTGTCAATCGCATGAATATCCTAGAAGGAGTATTTAAAAGAACATTGGCGTCAACTGAAAGGCTTAAATATGCCTTTAAAATGAAAGTAAAGTTTGACGCGTTGCCATGGGAACAGCGTTCGAGATATCAAAAATCCCTTCGCAATTTATCATCTACAATGTCTTGGCATCATGTTGACCACTTCTGGTGTCAATCTCATGAAAATCCTAGAAGGAGTATTTAAAAGTTTCCTGCATGCAACAGAAAGGCTTAAATATGCCTTTAAAATGAAAGTAAAGTTTGACGCGTTGCCATGGGAACAGCGTTTGATATATCAAAAATCCCTTCGCAATTTATCATCTACAATGTGTCGGCATCATGTTGACCACTTCTGGTGTCAATCTCATGAAAATCCTAGAAGGAGTATTTAAAAGAACATTGCATGGAACTGTCAAAAAAATCCAGCTTTGTGACTGACACACTTCCTGGCGCCTGGTGGTGGCGCTATACCCGGGAGTCACAATAGGCACATCGATGCGATCGGAATCTTCAGACGAACAAACACCCCGCGTGTCATCACAATAAGACATTTTTTGCCCTAGATATTAGACACTTCCTGTTTCTCTGATTTCGCCACAACTTTGTCGCCTCGCCATGGCAGAACCGTTCGAGATATCAAAAATCCCTTCGCAATTTAGCAAGTCCAATGTCTCGACATCATGTTCACCACGTTTGGTGTCAATCGCATGAATCCCCTGGGAGGAGTATATAAAAGTTCAACGCATGCATTTTTTAAACAATCCAAAATAGCCGACTTCCTGTTGGGCGGAGCTTAAATGTTAGAGGGCGAAAGTTGTTCGGGTCGATGAGATCTATAAGCGTACCAAGTCTCGTACATGTGCGTACATTTTTGCCCGATCTGTGCATCAATGTTTTTTTTTGCATTACAGGGGGCGCTACAGAGCCCCTGTGCCACGCCCGTGTTCCAGCCTTTGGATTTCTGCGATGACGGACGACTCTGACGTCTGTGCCAATTTTCAAGAGTTTTCGAGTATGTTAAGGCCCCCAAAAAGTCCAAAAGTGTTAAAAAAAAAAAAAAAAAAAAAAATAATAACAAGCAGCAATGGCGGGCCCTCGCACGTTTTTTTACCGCTACACGGTGCGTCCGAGAAAACGATGCACGGTGGGCAAGGGCATCAAGTGGGTAAATATCAGTGGGCTATTTAATGTTGTTACTGAGCCATTTGGGGACTGTAGGTAAAAGAAACCCCACATTTTAGACAAATGGGGGCACTAGTGAGCCACTTAAGAGACACGCCTATGTCTGACCTGTTTGTGCACACTTAACAGCCGACAACTCTGATGTGTGTGCCGACTTTTAGGTTAAAATTAGCACGCCAAGAGCCCTAAATATGCCTGAAATAAATGTAAAGTTTGGGGCGTTGCCATGGGAACAGCATTTGAGATATCAAAAATCCCTTCGCAATTTATCATCTACTATGTCTCGGCATCATGTTGACCACTTCTGGTGTCAATCTCATGAATATTCTAGAAGGAGTATTTAAAAGAACATCGGCGTCAACTTAAAGGCTTAAATAAGCCTTTAAAATGAAAGTAAAGTTTGACGCGTTGCCATGGGAACAGCGTTTGAGATATCAAAAATCCCTTCGCAATTTATCATCTACAATGTCTCGGCATCATGTTGACCACTTCTGGTGTCAATCTCATGA
Organism: Paramisgurnus dabryanus; assembly: GCF_030506205.2. Lineage (NCBI taxonomy): Eukaryota > Metazoa > Chordata > Actinopteri > Cypriniformes > Cobitidae > Paramisgurnus > Paramisgurnus dabryanus. The sequence continues at coordinate 4,731,946 of NC_133338.1, read as the reverse complement.
ATATTCTAGAAGGAGTATTTAAAAGAACATCGGCGTCAACTTAAAGGCTTAAATAAGCCTTTAAAATGAAAGTAAAGTTTGACACGTTGCCATGGGAACAGCGTTCGAGATATCAAAAATCCCTTCGCAATTTATCATCTACAATGTCTCGACATTATGTTGACCACTTCTGGTGTCAATTGCATGATTATTCTAGAAGGAGTATTTAAAGGAACATCGGCGTCAACTGAGAGGCTTAAATATGCCTTTAAAATGAAAATAAACTTTGACGCATTGCCATGGGAACAGCGTTTGAGATATCAAAAATCCCTTTGCAATTTATCATCTACAATGTCTCAGCATCATGTTGACCACTTTTGGTGTCAATTGCATGATTATTCTAGAAGGAGTATTTAAAAGTTAACTGCATACAACTGTAAGGCTTAAATATGCCTTCAAAATGAAAGTAAAGTTTGACGCGTTGCCATGGGAACAGCGTTTAAGATATCAAAAATCCCTTCACAATTTATCATCTACAATGTCTCGGCATCATGTTGACCACTTCTGGAGTCAATCACATTATTTCCTCAGGAGGAGTATTTAAAAGTTTTCCGCATGCAGCTGTAAGGTGTAAATATGCCTTAAAAATGAAAGTAAAGTTTGACACGTTGCCATGGGAACAGTGTTTGAGATATCAAAAATCCCTTCGCAATTTATCATCTACAATGTCTCGGCATCATGTTGACCACTTCTCGTGTCAATCGCATGAAAATCCTAGGAAGAGTATTTAAAAGAACATCGCATGGAACTGTCAAAAAAATTCACCTTTGTGACTGACACACTTCCTGGCGCCTGGTGGTGGCGCTATACCCGGGAGTCACAATAGGTACATCGATGCGATCGGAATCTTCAGACGAACAAACACCCTGCATGGCATCACAATAAGATATTTTTTGCCTTAGATATTAGACACTTCCTGTTTCTCTGAATTCGCCATAAATTCGTTGCCTCGCCATGGCAGAACCGTTCGAGATATCAAAAATCCCTTCGCAATTTAGCAAGTACAATGTCTCAGCATCATGTTTACCACGTTTGGTGTCAATGGCATGCATCCTCTAGGAGGAGTATTTAAAAGTTCAATGCATGCATTTTTTAAACAATCCAAAATAGCCGACTTCCTGTTGGGCGGAGCTTAAATGTTAGAGGGTGAAAGTTGTTCGGGTCGATGAGATCTATATGCGTACCAACTCTCGTACATGTGCGTAAATTTTTGCCCGATCTGTGCCCCAATGTTTGTTTTTGCATTACAGGGGGCGCTACAGAGCTCCCTTACCACGCCCGAATTCCAGCCTTTGCCGGGTCCTAATGGCCGACGACTCTGACATCTCTGCCAATTTGCAAGAGTTTTTGAGTATGTTAAGGCCCCCAAATTGCCCTGAAACGTAAAAAAAAAATAAAAAAAAAAAATAAAAAAATAATAAATCCGAGCAAAAACAATAGGGCTTCGCACCATTCGGTGCAGGCCATTCTGGCCTGCTCCTCGGTGCTCGGGCCCTAATAATAAAAATAATAATCCGAGCAAAAACAATAGGGCTTCGCACCTTTCGGTGCAGGCCATTCTGGCCTGCTCCTCGGTGCTCGAGCCCTAATAATCCGAGCAAAAACAATAGGGCTTCGCACCTACGGTGCAGGCCATTCTGGCCTGCTCCTCGGTGCTCGAGCCCTAAAAAATGCAATCCCAATATTATTTTTGGAACAATCGTAATCCCAATTATAAAAATGCAATCACGATCTTTTTTGTAACAATTGTAATTCCGATTGTTTTTTGTAACAATCGTAATTCCGATTGTTTTTTGTAACAATCGCAATCCCGATTTTTTTTTTTTGTAACAATCGTAATCCCGATTTTTTGTTTGGTAGCAATCGTAATCCCAAAATTTTTTTTTAGGAGGGGACAATCGTAATCCCGATTATTTTGGGAACAATCGTAATCCCGATTATTTTGGTGTTGTTGCAGAAGGCTACACGTGTCAAAGCAGTCGTGCGCCTTCAGAAGTGTCTTTTAAACAAATCGGTTAAGCAAAACATGATTCATAATTTGAAAGAGAGAGAGAGAGAGAGAGAGAGAGAGAGAGAGAGAGAGAGAGAGAAAAAGAGAGAGAGAGAGAGAGAGAGAGAGAGAGAGAGAGAGAGAAAAAGAGAGAGAGAGAGAGAGAGAGAGAGAGAGAGAGAGAGAGACCACGCAGCTGATTATAGTTTAAACAAGAGGTATAGTTTGCCTCAGCTCGCTTGAAACGCATAAAACTTAACAAATACATAAAGGACTACAACTTTGTGTTGGGACTTCGGCCGATGCGAGAGCGCGTACACATGCCAGAGAGGGTGCAAAAGTGAAGTTGCTTATGACACACTGGATTTATAACACAAAACAAAATGTGACTCACTGATAGAATTACCTAGATTATGTTGTTTTTGCAGTCGAATTGTGCAAAAATCGAAATTGAAAAACGATTAATTGCATTGTTTTTTTTAACTCTTCATATAGACCTTTTGCGAGTCGACGTCACAGTTACGTCACGCGCGCATGTGGTGGCAGAAAAACAGTGGAAATGAATGAGACACGAGTGAAACGAACAATATAACTCACTAGAAAATGTTTTGTTGTGCTGTTGAGTGTCAGAATAGGAATGCCAAAATCGATGACCTTCATTTTTATAGTATAACGTCCTCGAAGACACCATTTGAAGATAAACGTAGGTGTTTATGGTTGCAATAAAAGCCCTCAACCGGACAGACTGGAGTGATGAAATCATCTGAAAATCTTTTAATAATTTGAATAGAAAATAATTAGAGAAGATATCCGGTGTTCTGTTGAAGTCTGATCCCTCTATGTGTTTCTTATAGCGTTTTCATCACGTTACGTTTATAATTTATTTAGAAAGATTAAAGATTTGAATTAGTTCATCATATCAATAATATTACCATTTATTAAAGTTTTCGTATTTTTTTTAGTTTTCTATTACTTCTTTTTACCATATATCTTAGCCTATGTCTTCTTCCTGTTTGTTCTAAATTATGATGTTTACTAAACATAGCACACACACACGATGTAAAGTGTTAATAATATATAAACAGGCCTATACAAATTAATTTGTATGTAAACATAATAGTTTTAGATCAAACACGTAGGCTAAAATATAAGGAAGAAATTGAAAACAGGAAATGATGAAATATTTAATAAATGATATTATACAGAATACATAATTGTATTGCTCTTATAAGTACTTCAGCGATTCATACTGTAAAAATAATTGATTTACCAATAAAGAACAATACATATACGTTACATGCACACAATAAGTAGCCAAGCCATTTAAACTTTTAATTTATTTAAAAAATAAACGTAACTTGGTGAAAACGTTATAAGAAACATTACACTTAAGAGAAATATAGGGGAAACAGACTTCTACAGAACACCGGATCCTTAAAAATCACAGTTTAATGCTAAAACACTTCACACAGCTATTGAGAAGCATTCACTTTCTGCCACCAGTTGGGCTCCGCCCACAAAAACGTCATCTCTGTTTGCAAACACGCAAAAGGTCTATACACAAAGACAGTAACTTTGGTTTCATCACCCAACTTACCTACATTACCCTTTTCATCCTCTCGAATATTTATGTCTTTACTAGCCGTCTCGACTTCCAGAAGGTCCCTGAAGACCTCTTTGTAAACCTCTATGTAGGAAACACGGACAGAAAAGTCAACGAGGTCGTTCTCGTCCAGCAGTTTGAAGATCTCGGCCACAGACCTGGGAATGATGCCTTGTTCATCATCTCTCAAAGCAGCTGCAGCCAAAAAACCAACAGGAAGTTAACTCTATACAGCAGAATGCTCAAAATCAAGATCTCAGATGGCAAGGGGAAGCATGGCAACTGTGGCGGAGGAGGTGTTGCTGGCAGCAAAAGTGTGCAAACTCATGAAAGCGTTTTGAACTAGACACAGACAAGCTTTTCCTAGTCTTATGAAACACGTCTGGTCTAGATGAAGCACAATAAATAATATGCTATCAGGAACTGAAGAAAGGCACAGTTTTGATCTGTTTACTAAACACGTCAGCTGTCACGATACTCGATATACCTCAAATGAAAACATTGCAATACAGTATAGGACCTTTAAAACAGACTTACAAATATCGGCTTCTCCAATGGTGTATGTTTTGCCCGAGCCAGTCTGCCCATAGGCGAAAACAGTGGCATTGAAACCATGAAAGAAGGATTCGATAAGTGGCTGAACGCAGTCTGTGTACACCTCTTCCTGGGTAGAGCTCTCCTCAAAGACAAAGTCACTGTGAAAGTGCCGGCCATTGCCCAGGGTGACCCTCCTCTCCTCAGGGTCAGCAGTGATGCAACTCTCATGGTTGTGCAGAATCTCTTTGGGCAGCAGCGGTCGAACCCGGACCGCCACCTGCACGGCGGTTTCCTCCACCTTGCTCTGGCCGACTCCTTTTGGAGACATGGCTCATCCGATTAGCAGTCCCTCATCCTTTCAGAGGTCTGAGACAACTTTGGTCATCCGACGGCCACTGAATTTAATAGAAGACATTTAAAGATTAAATGGAGTTCGATGATTAAATTACAATTCTTTGTGATTTTATCCTCTGAACTAAAATCTTTGCTGGCATTTACATGTGAACTGTTACATATTAAAGAGCGCCTATTTTCCTATTCACAATTTTACCTTTCCTTTGGTGTGTAAGTATGTATTAGAACATGTTTACGATACACAGAAGGTACAAATCCCAAAGTAAATGATGGCGCGAGTTATCGTCTCCAACGTAAATCTCTTTTCTTGGATTACAACAAACACACGGATTGTAGGCATGTTTACTTCCTCTGCCTGTTAACATGAACACAACACTCATTATCATAATTCACCCGCTTCGGACTCACAGTCTTTAAGTCATCTATGTTTTCATATTTAAAGAATTTACAACTGACTAAACCATGATTCAAACAAGTTTTGGGCAAAGTAGCACTGGTTGATTGTCGTTTCTACGATCACAAATGCAGACATGGTTTTATGCTTTAGTATCCTTACCTTACCAATCTGTTGCGTCAACGCTGGCAAAGTGGATGGATCAGCTTGGTCATATAAATTTTCTGGATCAGATTCGGCTTGTATTAATAAGGTAGTAAAGAGCGCAGCGCGTCATGACCTGAAAACCACGCCCACCGGGGGGGGGACAATCCAACCGTCTCCATTGACTTTGTATTGCGGGAGGCTGCCTCCTTGTCATTTCTGGCTTATAACAAAAACAGAATAATGCCTAAAAGCTGTTGTGTGACAGGATGTACAGCTAACAAGCCAAAGAACACAGAAATAAGTTTTTATAAGCTGTCGAGCCATAAAACTCAGCCTTTAAGGAGAAAAAAGTGGATCGCCGACTACGCTTCACCCTAGTGGGTGCAGTTCTACTAATAGGAGTACTATGAAAAGTTGCCTGTTTCCACTTTTGTGTCTTTAAACGCTCGTTTTTTGAGGTCGACAGCTTATAAAAACTTATTTCTGGTTTTTTTGGCTTGTTAGCTGTACACCTTGTCACACAGCAGCTTTTAGGTATTATTCTGTTTTTAAGTTTAATCTGTAAATACGTTTTTATAAGCTGTCGACCCCAAAAAACGAGCGTTTAAAGACACAAAACTGGAAATAGGCAACTTTTCAGTTCTCCTATTAGTAGAACTGCGTCCACTAGGGGGAAATGTAGTCGGTGATCCACTTTTTTCTCCTTAAAGACTGGGTTTTACGGCTCGACGGCTTATAAAAACTTATTTCTGGGTTCTTTGGCTTGTTATCTGTACATATTGTCACACAGCAGCTTTTAGGCATTATTCTGTTTTTTGTTATAAGCCAGAAATTACAAAGAGGCGGCCTCTCGCAATACAAAGGCAATGGAGACGGTTGGATTGTTTTCCATAACTGCGCTCTGTCTCGATTGCACTGTGAGCTAATCTTCCAAACATGGTAAGGGGCATCACATTTCCATCTGACGTCAGAGGCCATTCACAACTTTCTGGTTAGCTGGCCAATCAGAGGACACTGCGCTATCAGATCGATGAGCTTTATACGAAATTAATGCGTTTCAGGGAGGCAGGGCATTGAGGAGCAACAATAATGTACGGTATGTGGAAAATATTTTTTTTTTATATAAACCAGGCAAACACATTGTATTACAACAAATACACAAATTAAAGTTGTTGTTAGCAATTTAATAGGTGCTCTTTAATCGTTTCATAAAATGCATTATTTACTTCTTTAAAAGTCTGTACATGTATTATGGTTCTGTTTTGACAACTTACCCCATATAGTATTAGGGTGTTCAATGAGCTGTATCATTTTTGAGCAACAATGCCAAAAACATATCTAAGATTTTCTTTTCTAGTCAAAAATGCATATGCCTTATACACAGGTTTACTCAAAAACAAACTTTTCTGACAAATGCATTGATTTTAAAGGAGCGTGGGCATGTTTCGCAAGACTTAATAACATCCAGATGCTGAGTAGTTACTACAGAAGTAACTTATCTATTAATATACGAATAACATTCGCATGTTTGTTTATTGTTGTGTTTATTGTGTTATAACAGTGTGTCGTTAGTAGTAACTGATGCTGCAATAGATTCAGATCCTCGCGCTCTCACAATAATTATTGTTTTTGTGCGATGCGTTACGTTTTCTACACTATTATTAAACTACGAGACAGCAATCACAAAATATGGGGAAAACAACCACAAACTGGAAAAACAAAACTTTTAGATACAATAATCACAACCCGCAAAAAGTATTTTGGTGGTGGTCACAGACCCAACTAGTTTAGTAAAATAAATTAACGTATAACGTAAAACTTTACATTTTATTTTCGCTTATAAACAAAAACAAGAATCCACACAAATTAAGAAAAACGTGAGGCAGAAACGTTTAGTTTTGCGGTTTAGTTTCATGTGTTCAGATTAGCTGAACTGCTACAAAATTAGCCCGCTAGCAAACTCTTCAAAAGTTCGCATGTGTTTATCTTTAAAAAACCTTGCACACGAAGCCCGACAAAAAATTCAAACAAAATAAAACTATGAAACACTATTATTGTTTTGTGTTTTATGAGGTGATGTGTGTGTTTTTTATAACTTACTTTTTTCTCAGAGTGTCTGTCCATCCAATCCTATTCCCATTCCTTGAGCCCGTTCCCTGGATTCAGAGCAACTCACGAGCTCGAGGATGCGCTGATGTCATTCAGTCGCCTTACAGATGCCTGAATAAAATCACCTCCGCTACATCTCATGAATGCAAACACGGTAACGTTAAAGCTAAACCTGTGTTTTTGGCTCGTTCTTGATAAAAGATTTAAACAAATATAAAGATTATTCGTCATTTACATAATATAAAAACAGACTCTATCGTTAACACAGTAATTAGCCTAAACTCTAGCGAAAGGCTATGTTTTATGGCTATATACTTTCAGGCTATGGAACGTGCTGTGTCTTTTACAAAAGAAGTAGCCTATGACATATGTGCAATTTTAATATATGTATGTTTAAAAGCATAAATTCCTTACGAAAATTAACCACGGTTTTACTACATTTAAGTACATCAATATAGTTAAACTGTTTTTAACAAAATAACCATGACGTTGCTACAACCATGATTAAAGCATGGTTAGTTACGTTAATCGTTTGGGTTTTGACAATGTTTACCAATACGCCCAAAAACCATGCTTACCACAAATTAACCATGTTTTGCTCCAGTAACCATAGTTGAACCATTGTGTTATAGTAAACACATTAGGGTGTTAATAAATAATTACTAAAATAATTTGAAGATTTTAGGTTTAATCTTATCTACTAAAATCTAAGAATGTGTTTCCACAGAATTTCATTTCTCAATTAAAACTGCATGCCCAAACAATTTGCAATGGTTCAAAAATGAGAAAATCACAGTTTTAGAGAATTAAATTTGTATAATATATAAGATAATCGGACTTCCTCCTCCTGTTTTCTTAGCTTGCAGCTCCCTACCGTATACATGTGATTTATATTCCCAGTCATTTCTGTCACAACGTAAAATAAATTCTCCATATTTCTCAGTTAACATATTTCTAAAGGTGCTACTGATGTGAAATTTTCACCAGATGTTGGTAATAACCCTTACTGAAATGTATTTAATACGTCGTACAAAAGCTTTTGTTGGTAATGAAAGCTGTAAAAGATGCCTCCTGTATGGAGAAACGAGTTGCATGCATTGCTCAGGTGTGATTTGGCACTTTTATTCATCCACACAAACAATCTTCAAATCTTGAAGGTCCCTGGGCCTTTTCTATGAACTTTGACCTTTATAGATTTTTAATTGGATTCAAGTCAGGTGATTGGCTGGGTCATTCTAACAGCTTTATTTTCTTTCTCTGAAACCAATAGAGAGTTTCCCGGCAGTGTGTTTGGGTTAAGGTTTACCCATCATGAGATGTTTCTTGTGTGACACCTTGGTAATGAGACACTATTTTTTAGGCCATCAGTTGGGACTGAACCAGCTGTTATTATTTGCACTGACAAGGGGCAGGATTGCTTTTTATTACTGACTGTCTTGTCTTCTATGCTACTTTTGTCTGTGTCATTTTACATGATTACACACAACACTTTTCTGGTTTGATTTTTGTGCATGTGTGGATTGCATGGGTTGTTGTTACCAACATCTAGTGAAAATTCGATAGCGTCTTTAGAAAAATATGTACTAAAAATGGTGATGTGTTCAATTATTATTTTACCCACTGTATATGGGTCTATGACAAAACAAGCTCCCCAAAAAATATCATTTTAAAAAATCATAATAAAATTTCTGTCATGCAGGGACAAAAACATTTCAGTACATTTTAATGATTTTTTTTTTAATTTAGATTCAGCTTGGATGCTGGTATAAGCTTTTCCCTGTGATATTAAATTCATAAATATACATTTGAAAGACAATAAAAATGAGTTTGATAAAAAAACATTTTTCTTGTACCACTTGACAGAAAGCGTACCAGCCCATTACATTAAAGTGGCTATTTTTTAGTATTTCAGAGAAATCCACAAACTTTTCATTCAGCCATGAAGACTACCTGGGGTTCACTGGATAATGTAATATCATGTTTACTGTTTATCCTTTTTAACTTAATGTAAAAGGCCCATGATTGCTGTTGTACTACCTTGAACATCCAAATTGTTATTCATAAAATTAGTTTATACAAAAGGTTAAAATAAAGCCAAAGTATCTTATTTTGAATTCTTAATAATTAAAAATGTTTAACAGTCTCATTGCTAATTTGTACAGACAGTTGACCTGCATTCGTCGCGACTAATCAATTGCATAATAAAAGTTTTTGTTTACATATTAAACGTGTGTGTAATGTGTATAATAATTATGTATATATAAATGCACACACATGCATGTATATATTTAAGAAATATTTGCATGTGTATAAACATTTGTATATTAACATATGATTTATATCTAAATATGTATTATATCAATATATTTTCCTCATTTTCCTGTTGATGTACTGTGTATAATAATTATGCAAACAAAAACTTTTATTCTGCAAACAAATAGTTGTGACTTATCATCAGGCAGCCCTATATTTTACAAGTTTGGTGTTTATTTTTAAAATACACTGAAAAGATATTAAACTAAATAGGTTTTATAGAATAAAGTGACACATGTCGTAATTTATTAAGTTATTTGTATAGTAAAAATGCACAAAAATATGCATGTCATATGTCATTGATACATGTCAAATAGACAGCTTGGTTTTCATAACTACAAAATCAATTCATTCCCTTGCCTTTTCTTCAGTACTAGTTAAATATGCCCATACTGGAATTCATCTTCTAAGCATTTCCATTTTTTTAATTAAGTATCGTCATCATTTTTTAAGTGGTAAAAATAAAGGCGTATCTTTTAAATGAATGATTTATTAGAAGAGGAAAGCAGCACATAATACACATAATAACAGTGAGTGAACCAATATTGTTAATGTCACATTACATCAAATATCTTCAGGAAAACAATGCACATTGGGAAAAGCACTAGAGAAACTAACTGGATTTGAATAAACAATAGCCACTTCATTTGTATTTTTCAGTGACTGATAGGATGATCCATCACGGTGAGAGGATTCTGGTCACTGAGGATGACTGTGATTTGTTGTCAGTACTGGTGACTTCACAACAACAAAATCACTAGTCTTCCACGGTGCCCAAAAAACAGAATCTTCGATCACATATATCTGAAACCTTTCAGATCTGAAGAAAAAATATTAGGGAGCCAATAAAAGACTCATTATTTGAAGACAGGGTCAGGAGAAAATTGTCTCGAGTTAATAATGTCAAGCTATTAAATCTCCATGCCTCCATCTCCATTTCAAAAGCAGCTTGTACTGTTTATATCCATTTTTATCATTGCATTTCAGTTCAATTTACCAGTTTGGTAAAAATGGATGCAAAGAGGATGCTTTCATAAAATATTTATTTGCTTTCTCTTCACAATAACGTTGCAACTTTGGTGTGAGGGTAAAATATTTTATGCTGACTTTGTTTCGTGTTTCCATCCATCTGCACAAGCAAACATACTACTACTGTAACAAATCTCAGTGGGTCTATAGGGTTAGTAAGTATACCTCATTTCATGAAAAAGGTTCCTTTTACTCTCCAATCAACCTCTTGGCAGATGATGATAATAGTTGCATTATTAAAACCTTAAGAAATCATGTCCTCCAGTTGCCAAGAACTACATTCTGTGCAAATTTCACTAAGGCATTGTGGATAAAAGTAGATGTGGTGGTTAGTTTCGTCCTTGTGCGGTTTGAATAGACACTAATGGTCATAATAAGCACTTGTGCAAGTTGGTTGACTTGCCACTCACGGACCATTTTCACAAACACTCTTAAATGAGACGGCAAACAATACGAACCGCAGAAATATTGTTCTGAAAATTGTATCCGCTGTTAAAATAAACAACGGGCCTACCTATTTCAAAAGAATAACTTAATTAGTCCGTTTTGTGGGGAGAATAGAATAGAAACTCTCTATAGACACTCATGTTGGACTGAATGATTGAATGAGAGGGAAAATGTAAGAACAGGGGAACACAATGATGCGCCACAAACCATCAACCAATTACTTATTTTACAGTCACCATTTCATTTTTAGATCATTAAAAGATTTCAGGTTTAGCATTAGAGAATAAGGAACCAACAGATGTTATTATGTTAAATATTCCTGTTTTTTTTTTCATTTTCATTTTGTTAAATTATTAAAAATATATGTTGTTTTCCTGTCGTCCGTAGAGGTTGACTTAATTATTTTCCTCCTCAAAACAGTGTATATCCAGATTAAATAAGCTTAACCATAACGACTTGGATAAATAGCAATAACAATTCTGTGAAAATAACGGTAAACTACTGTAACAGTCACGCAGTATTCTTTGCGTCTACTGTAATTTAATTACAACACCTCATCAAACAAGCTTATTACTCACAGAGACGTGAGAACAGCAAGGTTTTTTATTATATTCATTTTATTAATTTCTTTCTCCCGAGTGCCTGGTGACAATAAAACATAAAAAATGTACCATTGAACTGATTCTTTTACTCTAAACACAGAGACGCAATCACATATAGGCTTCACAAATAACAGTGATGTACTGATTGCACACTGTCTTGTGTGGATGTTTGTTTAATAGAAGGCTGTCAGAACCCAAGGAGAAACTAATCTGGGGTTGATCGGGTAATAAAAACATCTTATCGTCAATTACTGGATGCATAATAGGAACAATGAAGATACACTTCTAGGCAAAAATGTCCATTGTGTACGGTGATTCCCATCCTTAAAACGTTTACTCGTACACTTTGTTTGTATGTTATTTATGCAATATAACAATGATTATGCATATGTAGTATAACATAATAATACATGCATTTGCTAATCAAACAATGTAATATATTTTGCAAAAACCCCTAAAAAATTATTTAATAAAATCAGAATTATTCAAATGAATATATATATATATATATATATATATATATATATATATATATATATATTCACGGTTAGGCACAAGCAGATTTAATGTACTAGTACTAATTCTCTAGTAAATTAGATGTCAGCTGTGTTCTTAAAAGCTTCGAGTCAGTGATTCGGTTGAATCACAGATGGTCGTTTTCTTAAAAAATGCAGTTGCTCATTACCACAACCTGAACAACTCCAGTGTTCATATGGGAAATAATAGCATAATGCTAGGAAACGATGCTTAACATTGTCATCTAATACCACTAAATTACAGTAATAATATAAAAAACCAGATATATAGTCTGGCTCTTAGCAAATACAAGAATAGAAAATGCTTGGTTCATTTCATAAAACCTGACTTTTTTCAATATATGAAAAGCAGAGGAGGATTTTTCCAAAGCTAGCAGCCTTTTTTAATGATATACAGCAACAAATAAAGTCATTACTTCATAACAGCAGTTTCCAACATCAGACGGCCTTAACAACTTCTGACCGATGTGCATGAAGGGAAAACGGTAATGATGTGTTACATGATCAACATTGCAATCTTATATCTTTTCTACAATCCTATCACATTAATATTTTATTCTGACATCATACAAAATGTAAGTTAAAATTTAAAAGATTTTTTATTTAGTGATCCAGTTAAAATAAATTGACTGCAAAACAACATTTTCTGTTTTAAGCTTTTGATTTTTTCTTTTCAAACTAATGCAGAACAATGCAAGTCTGGTTATATTACATTAGTAGTAGTGCGTACCTTCATCTGACTGAGGACAGGTGAGATTGGTTCTCCTCATCTGGGTGTCATCGCCGATGTGAGGCTCGAAGCGTCAGGGACTTCTTCTGTGACACATCTCCTCATTAAGACCTCCTTCCGTGTAGCACACCAGATCTGACCCTGAAATAAACCCTGTGACACCGGCTTGATCACATTATATGACAATTTTCTGAGTTAAAGTTGTTAAGCGTTTCAGTATCAATTGCTTCATTTTTCATTTGTCTCCAACACAGAAATGAATCCTAGAAACGGGCGAATCATACATGGCAGTAAATTGATTGTCCCATTATTGCCTTTGAATTATAACCATTGCTGAAATGCTATGATGATGATTTATCTGAACTGGTTACAATCACATCTAAAGAAAATATTATCCTCCCCTGGCATTCAATTTTCCCAGGCATCTAGCTGCAAAAATGTTTTAATTCAAATCCAATAACAGATTGTGGCACAAAGCAACCAAGGACTTGGCGTTCATTACATCTCCTTTTAAACGTGTCCTTCCTTACGAGATGTTGCTTTTGCATTCTTTCAGAAGAACGTGGGTTTATGAAAAGCCAGATCAGGTCCTGCCCTTGCAAGCTTGGGTTCTCCTTCAAACATGACTGTAATGTGTCCCTGAGCGAGTCCTCTTTGTGTACGTTCTAGCAGGTTTTGATCTTTTTATTTTTTTAAGCCATGTGGGTTTCAAAAGGCCTGCTCCTTCAAAAGCAGGTCCCTTCAAAGTTGTGTGCACTTTCAGGGCAATGCCATATGCGAACCCACCTATTTTCTAATCACTTATCTGTCTGCTGGTCTCCTGCTGAGTAACGGTAAGAAAAAACATACAGCACTGGACTTTGGGTGACAAGCAGAAATGCAAGATTGTAAAGGTTTCAATGCGATCTTGGCAATAGATAGATGCATTTCTAGAAATATTTAGAAATTAAAATAAATAATGACTAACATGCATATTATGTCAAATTATATCCATAATTTACAAGCTATTTAATTCAATGTAGACGTCTACTAGACTAAAATTGCATACTTGCAATTTGCATATAGACATTGGTGTTCAAAATCACAATATTACACACTTGTTAACTTGATCTTTTTGTTTTCTTTAACAGATCGTGAACAGACAGAGGTTAAAATAACCTAGAAATGAAAAGCCACTGTGGGGCCTGTAACTGTGTGCTGTCATTAGAGATAAGCAAAAAAGCAAATATAATATGATGACCCCATATAGAAAACAGAAAGAAATATCACAAAAAATAACCAGAAAGAAAAAATGCAAATGCAAAAACACTCCCACGAGATCGTCATCCTGAAAGAGGTTAACGAACAGCCAAAATGTAAATTCACCAAATGGACATAATCACTCAATCTGTGCAATGACAGACGTTGAATCAAAGAGGACGACAAATATGAAAATCCTACATGATCCGAAACACTTGTTTGCATTTTTACACGCTCGTTATGTGCGCAATGAAAACAAAAACTACATATAAAGTAGGCTACTAAAATGAAGATAAAATTGCAGCTCCCATTCAATTTATAATAGCATACAGCACGCGATATTTCTCCGAGAGCACGAAAAAGAAATCAATACTGCAATAAAAGCCGAATAAATGCTATTAATGCTAAAAACTACCTGTTGCTTGGTCCGGTGATGTCTGTGGCACTCACTCCCACGCCAAACAGACAGATGACATTTCATCAACACGGTTATTACAGTGAGAAAATGGGAAAGCTGCACGCTGTGAAAGCGACGTTTCCCCTCCCAGCAGAGCCCCGTTTCGATGATGTCCATCATAAGCAGCGCTTCTCTGAACGTCTCAGCGTGTTTCAGCACCATGTGCCGCGGACAGCTCCACTTCTCATCCTGCGCCGCGAGCTTCTTAAAGGCGACGTTCACTCTCCACCGACAGGTGGCCCGCGAGTTTCATGGGCGCCGGTGACGTCAACACGACGAATGGATGAGGGGGAGGGACGACGGTGACGTCACCGCAATTGGGACGATGAAAGGTAATAAATATTAATGTGTAAATGTTTTAACAATATTATGTATGCAGTAATATATAAGTCTTATCTGACTATATATTTTGTTTGCGTTTGGCACATTTTTTTCAGTGGATTTTTTGTAGTAACCAGTGCGTTGATTACCATTTTTACTACAGTCAAAGCCGATCCTGGCCTTCTGGGGGCCCTAAGCAACTTTGTGAGGGGGCCCTGTCATCACGTTAATAAAAAAAATTCACTGTCACTGCTTAAAGGAATAGTCCAATTTCTTAAAAGAAAAATCCAGATAATTTACTCACCACCATGTCATCCAAAATGTTGATGTCTTTCTTTGTTCAGTCAAGAAGAAATTATTGCAGGATTTTTCTCATTTTAATGGACTTTAATAGAGCCCAACATTTAATACTTAACTCAACACTTAACAGTTACTATAACAGACTATAAACGATCCCAAACGAGGCATAAGGGTCTTATCTAGCGAAACGATTGTCATTTTTGACAAGAAAAATAAAAAATATGCTCTTTTAAACCACAACTTTTCGTCTAGATCCGGTCGTGATGCGCCAGCGTGACCCCACGCAATACGTCATGACGTCAAGAGGTCACAGAGGACGAATGCGAAACTCCGCCCCAGTGTTTGCAAGTGTAGAGAAAGAGGACCGCTCTGATGTTGTTGTATGTCAACTGATACTAATTAATGTATTTGTGTCAGTTTATTGTTTAAAATGGTCCGCAAATGTGCGTTTTATATATGTAACATGTGACCTCCCTACGTCACTATGCATTTACGTTAGGTCACACTGGACCAGACCTAGATGAAAAGTTGTGCTTTAAAAGTGTATATTTTTTATTTTTCTTGTCAAAAATGACAATCATTTCGCTAGATAAGACCCTTATGCCTCATTTGGGATCGTTTATAGTCTGTTGAAACTCAGTTGAAAAAAACTGTTAAGTGTTGAGTTAAGTATTAAATGTTGGGCTCTATTAAAGTCCATTAAAATGAGAAAAATCCTGCAATGTTTTCCTCAAAAAACATAATTTCTTCTCGACTGAACAAAAAAAGACATCAACATTTTGGATGACATGGTGGTGAGTAAATTATCTGGATTTTTCTTTTAAGAAAATGGACTATTCCTTTAAGCAGTGATAGTGAATTTTTTTTGTGAATCTCGCGGAACAATGATGTCACTCACCAGTTGGTCTGTGCAGCATTGCATGTAGTTAAGAACAAGGGGGCCCCCTAGTGGTGCGGGGCCCTATGCAGCTTGCATAGCCTGCGTATAGGGATGATCGGCTCTGACTACAGTAACCACGGTTATTTGTGGTAACCATTGTTTTTTTTAAATATAATAAAAATGTTTAATTTTCATAAGGCTAAAATTTTTTATCAGTATGTCCATTCCCTGGGAATCAAACTTTAAAGGATTACTCCACTTTCATGAAAAAAAATTATAATTTACTTACCCCCATGTCATCCAAGATGTTGATGTCCTAAATACTTTTTGACTGAACAAAGAAAGTTTTTTGAGGAAAACATTCCCAGATTTTTCTTCATATAGTGGACTTTAGTGGATCTCAACAGTTTACAGTTTCAATGCAGCTTCAAGGGGCTCTAAACGATCCCAATCGAGACATAAGGGTCTTATCTAGCGAAACCATCATAATGTTCGGTAAAAAAAAATACTTTTAAACCACAACTTCTTGTCTTGCACTAGCCCTGTGATGTAGCAGCGTGACCTTACGTATTAAGGGCTCGTTGTAGTTGTGTGAAGGTCCTACGGCGTAGCCGCGACGGCGTAGGTTCCGCGTCGGTTTTCATTTATACGTTTGCGTCGTCGTCCGCGTTGATGTGCAAACACGCGCGCAGACCGCTGGTAGGCAGTATCCACGCGTGTAACCACAGTAGCAGCGCCACCGTCAAAGAAGAAGAAGCTTGACAAGTTAACCACAAACGAAGAAGAAACAGTAATTTGTTGTGTATGATTTGAGAAGACCAGCAATGATGAAAGTAAATAAACAGCGACTTTTGATGCAGTTTGAGTTAAATCACTCCTCAACTTGGCCATTCTTTGTTTTCATCGTCGCAAACGGAAATACCTATGACGCAGGTTTTTTTACCTGACGGGAGGGGTTCTTGTGGACCAATCACAGCGCTTGTGGTCCGCGTAGAACTGACACGCTTTTAAAATTTTTGTGAGGTGCACGTCAGGCTACGCAGAGCTACGCACAGGCTATGGATAGCCTACGGCGTAGAACTTACGCATGACTATAAATTGGGCTTTACATGATCACGTCAAAATTTTTCCGAAAATGGCGATCGCCCCCTGGTGGCTGTCTGCAGTAAAGTCATACCTATCCATGCAAACCAACGGGACTCGGCTCTAAATAAAAAAAATATTTACACTTCCAATTACGTTTTCCGAAAGATGTTTTTGGTCCTTTAAGGTAGTTGTTATCAGGCTGATATATGTTCAATTGTTCATTTTTGCGATTATCTTCATTTTAGCTAGTAATTTGATGCTATAGAAGCGGGGCGTGTTGTTATGATTGGCGTGGTTGAATTAGGCGCGCAAGTGTTTGAGTGGAAGTTTGATACAGCGGCTCCCCCTCGGGCTCTACGGACGATTCCTTCTGCGCACCAAACTAACGTTTTTACGTAACATGCCAGCGCCTATGATCAGACATTTTTGGGCTTAATTCATTACAATGGAAGGAAGCGACATCACGTCGTCCATCTTTTTTTTACAGTCTAGGGTTGAGGTCCATTAAAGTCCACTATATGGAGAGAAAAAACTGGGAATATTTTCCTCCAAATATTTTATTTATTTTTGACTGAACACACAAAGACATAAACATCTTGGATGATATGGGGGGGGATTAAACTATCGGGATTTTTCTATGAAAGTGAAGTAATTCTTTAAATGCACACACAATGCTCTTCTAATTCTGCTATAGCTATTGCTAAATCTAATGAATATAAATTAAACATACATATAAAACCCCTAAACCAACATTTTACTGGTGGTCAAATGTCCTATCAACGCTGTGCAAAAACAGAATTATATTAATGTAGCCTAGCTGTATGATATAGATCATAAAATCAAACTGTAAGGCACTTATCTATGAATGGCTATTTGTGTAATTTAACATATTATACTTGTTTAAAAAAAACTTACTAACAAACTCTTTACTTGAGCAGTAATTAAGCAATCAGGCATGCATTATTTCCTGATCATTTTAATGCTATTACTTCTGAGAGGCATTTTTAAGATGTGTTTAGTAAGTTGGCTCAAGTGTTCTTGCTATGGAAATTAGCAGGACCCCTTTAATCCAGCACTTTAATCCACTAATTACCTTTAGGCCCCGAAGGGTTTACACTTATGCCCTCATTAATTTAATCAGAGCTTGTTTTTCACCCCTCCTTGTGAACAATACAACTTAACAACAATAGCCTAACGTTATATGAAAAGGAATGACGTGGTGTTTGTAAATGCAGTCCTAAAAATAAGTCACAATAAGCAGTATTAGCGGCACATGGGTGCAAAATGGGTTTCATACAAAATCAGATGCTTGTTTTGGACTGGACAGTAGTTGGATATGTAAAAATTGTTGACTCATGTACATTTACACGTAACTCTTGCCCTGTTAACAAAATCTAACAACAGAAGGAGCAGGGCCGGTGATCCACTTGCATTGGGGTCGCCCCCCTCCTTCCTATTCCCCCTTTTGTTTGGTACCCAGCGGTAACCATGGCAACCAGCATCACAAAGCCACCTGTACTTTAAGAAATGCTGGCGAGTATCAGGAAGGTCTACATATACAAGCATGGGTGTGACCTATGCCACACTACAGAAAAATAAACACAAATTAATAATAAAAAATTATACGTTCATCATAATTATAAAGATCCCTCAGTGTTCTGTGCTTGCATAAAAAGGCACGGCAGTAGGCGGTGTGCAATAAATGTACGTAAACATACACATGCACATCAGATGAGGGAACTAACAAGTGCTGTCACCATGAGTAGATCAAGCGATGCAACAATTCATGCAGTCTAGTCATGTTCCTTAGCAACAGAGACCTGTCATTTTGATGGCTAATCATCCAAGCAATCCCTCGTTGGACCTTTTAGACAAACCAAATGCTGCATGTGGTAGTTTGTTTTGCTGCTGCTGCCAATTTAAACCACTTGTGCAGGTGTGTTTGGTCACTTAAAGGAATATTCCACTTTCATAAAAAAAAATTCCCAATAATTTACACACCCCCATGTGATCCAAGATGTTTATGTCTTTATTTGTTCAGTCTAGAATAAATAAAAATATTTTTTTTGAGGAAAAACATTCCAGGTTTTTTCTCCATATATTGGATCGCAACGGTTTACAGTTTAAATGCAGCTTCAAAGGTGATCCCAACCGATGCATAAGGATCTTATCTAGCGAAACGATCATCATTTTCGGCAAGAAAAAAAATCACTTTAAACCACAACCTCATGTCATGCACCAGCCGTATAACGCATCAGCGCGACCTTACGTATTATGTAATCACGTTGAAAGGTCACACGTTACAAATGTGACTGCAACAAACACACGGATTGTAGGCAACAGTTTACTTCCTGGGATTGGTGACGTGGACAAGGCCAACATTATCATAATTCCTCCAGCTTTGACTCAAAGACTGTAAATTAACTCCTGTTAGCATTGCATTAAGAGCGAATCTTTCAAACATGGTAAGGAGCGTCACATTTCCGGCTGACGTCAGAGATATTCAGGCCAATCACAACATACAGATCAGCTGGCCAATCAGGAACACAGAGATTTTCAATTCAAATAGTTTTGTACTTGAATCAGTGCGTTTCAGTAAGAGAAGGAAATCCAGAGCTACAGAAAATAATGGGCCCTATCTTGCACCCAGCGCAATTGACTTTGTCAGTGACGCATGTATCATTCGTATTTTGCACCGGCGCACAGCGGGTTTTTCCCTCCACAGACGCACGTCGGCAAACTAGGGAATGAACTTGCGCTCCCTGGGCGGTTCAGCGCAAAAAAGGAGGCGTGTTCCGGCGCAAACCATCCCTGATGCTATTTTGCAGTTTCAAAAAACAATTGCGCGTTGTTCATTATGCTATTTTAAGGGCGCATGCTTGACCATAATGTATAGCGTGCACAACCCACACACACTTTGCTTATCTAATCTACACAGATGCAAGTTATTTTTGCAAATCATAAATTGTTACAATAAAAAATATTAACACATGAGATAAGGGAAATCATAGTGGTGAGCATCGTGGTGATAGTTTTTTATTTATTGTGTGGCTGCGTTAAAAAATTCTCATGCAAATAACGATTAAAATATTTTCATAAGTTTGTTGTGTGGCTGTATTACGTTTATTTTATGTAAATAATAATTAAAATGTTTTCATAAGAAACCTTAATGTATGTGAACTTGATTTGTAAGTGTTCTTTGGGGTTGGACTGCTTGCTTTTCTTGGCTTTCTGGGGTGAGGGTAGACGCAGCGATGTCCTCTGCTGGCGTCAGGTCATGTGTAGAGGCAGATCCACCTACCGTTACATGGCGTGCCCGATTTATGCTGGCAAGCTTGGGATTCCCCCGTCTCCTGACATCATTGTAGCGCTTGGCGCAACGATGGGGATGCCAGCTGATGAGACTGTGGCTATTTCCTCTCACGCCTGTTTAACCTACGCTGATTTGGGCGGGTTTCTCCCATCCCCATACAAAACAACTTCTCTGCCTTTGACTGCTCTTACAAGAACCTCGGTCTCCTCGGCTGTGAGCCGCTCCTGGCGTGCGCCTGGTAAATCCGTCATAATAATAGCAACCCACCATGGAACTTGCGCCCTTGCGTTTAAAGGGAATGTTGGAAAGCTTTCTGATTGGTTTATTTGACGTTACACCCAAACCACACCTATGAATAATGAACCTACTTCAGATCAACCCCTTATTGATTTGCGCCTGGCGCAAGAGTTATTTTTCCCGCCGGGAAAATAGCAACAGCGCCCAAGATCCGCCCACAAAGTCACTTGCGCTTTGCGCTTCGCACTTGGGTTTCAGATCGTTAAAATAGGGCCCAATGTGTTTTTTAACCATAAACCACGCAAACACATTCTAGGGGTGTGCGGGGCAAAGACTAAAGCGGGGTTAGTTGTAACACGGACTGTTAAAATTGTTAAAAGTTGAGCGTTTATTTTTTTCTGGTATTTTTTTCACGCTGCCAAAAGACAGAGAAATGTATAATGTTTTTCCAGAGAGTTATTGATGAACGAGTGTTTTGGTGGCATGTAAGTAAATTTTTCATCATATGTGGGTTTTTTTTGTTTCTAAGTTTGGTGTGTAAGATACCAAATCCAATGCTATGTCATATTAATAAGTGTCTTGTTGACTAAAACAAAGCATCGTTTTGAAATATGTCTTCAGCTCTTAGCAACTTTTTTGGTGGGCTTGAAAATATTTTGACCCAGCGGGGTTAATTGTAACGCTGTGTTACAACTAACCCCTCAGCACTTACGATATGAAAACCGCTAACGTTAGCGTAATTCTTGCTGTTGTTTTAAATAGGCTACACACGAATGATTACTGACTGCCAACAAAATAAATGTCCCTCACTTATTAAAAACTGTATGTCAAAATTTATTTTTGTTGATATCTTTAATATTGATTATTGAATAAGGTCACGTCAAAGATTGAAATCATAATGAAATGAATGGCTAAAATCAGACTTTGATGCTCATTATCTCAGAATATGATTTTGAAACTGTAGTATGGTTATTACAGACTGGGTCACATATAAAAAATGTTTTGTCATAATTGTGCTGCTTTTTCTCACATATTTAGACATTTGTATCCATTTATAATTGAATTATTGTTAGAAAAGCGCTGGATGAATGAATACAATGTGGATACCTGTCTATTATAGACAGATATATAAACAATATCCACTTCAAAGTATATAGACAAAATAGTATTGAAATATTTGCCTGCAAACTTCATTTTTAACAAGTGTTACAACTAACCCCCTGCCTGTTACAATGAACCCCACCTATGGGGTAAGTTGTAACGTTTGCACTTCTGTCACGTTTGGTGTAATTGTCCTAGAATGGTAAGTACTAGAAACAAACTTCAAATGTTCAGAGATGTGTGTGTTGCTCGTGTAAAAATATAATTCATCAAACTCAAATATTTTTTTAATGATTGAGCCAAAACCAAAAAGTGTTCCCCTAATATACCAAATACACAAAATAACATTGTTTTTAGCAATGAAATAGGTCTACTTTAATTTCCTATCGACTACACAAAGAAAGACAAAACATCTTGACAATCTTAATAAATAATTTGATGAAAGTGGAATTAGTGATTTAGATAGCTTATGAATATCAAAATAAAATAGAAAATGTAAAGCGGATGAGCGATCAGATTCCCTCAGTAACATATTTTGTTTAAGGTGATAAGGTCACCATTATGCCCCAAGTTCAAAACTAGTAAAACTAGTAAATCAGATTACATTAAGCCAAAGATGTCATCCAAAGTACAAGAGTTGACAAAAGAATACAAAACCCCCCATTAATATAATGTTTTAACAATTAGTGCCGGTCTGTGGGTTGCGCATTACTCATAATATCATCTCCCAAATGTCTCACCCACCATTGCATCTCATAATGCTTTGTGTTGCCGTAAACGTTCGCTAGACCCCAACGGCTGTACAATCTTGCCCTGCTCTTCTCCTCTAGAACAAAGATGCTATTCAGTGCAGCAGGACAGGTAAGAGCGCCCAAATGGAGCTCAAGTGGGCACTAGGCTTCTTGACTAAATAACCAATGAGCATTCTAATCTTCCATTCTCTGCCTCCCATTCCATTTTGATAATGCACCATCGCCAGCAGCTGCTAAAAGCCTGTCCGCCAAGGGGGAGGGGACATTTTTGGATGAAAACAAAAAGGGGAAAGCGGTCGTCTTCAAGATGCTTCTGTCGAGCCGGCTTCAGCATTTTGTAAAGGCCAGCACATTATGACCAACTCTCGTGGTTGAAAAAGGCAGCAGTGCGCATATCACTGTTCCTCTAACATCCTTTTTATTATTTTATCCTTTTTTCACCAAAGCCCACAGCCTGCCATTACAGAAAATTACAACTTATATGTCTACATTCTTAGAAGCGGATAATTTGATGGAAGCCCATTATCAAGCACTCAAGTTATACGCGGCACTGGATTTTTCTGCTTTTAATACCCTTACGCTAACCTATTTTAATTTTTGCCTTCAAGATATATGAGGACTGTAAAAAGAAGAAGATGTCCAACCAAATGTCTCCATCAGAAAGACTTTTCATTTAGCCATTTTCGTTATTGTGTTAGTTTGATTTTCACTTTCTTGCTGGAAAAAGAAAAGCCTCCAAATTCAGTTTCATCCAATGTGGTCCGCCGCCATGTTGATTTCAAACCGAGGCTGTGAGGGATGGATGTCCAGGGCGTGCACTTTAAACCTACTGTTTTGTATCAGGATGCTGGTCATTGAGACATCAAAATACACCGTTTTAAATTTCAATAGGACAAAGAACCTCAGAAAACGTGGAAAAATGTGGATTGTTAAGAAGGGACATATGACCTAATTTGATGAGAATAGCGTTTTGGGTACATAATATCTGTTTTGGATATTAGCCTGTTGGCTAATCGCTAATTTTGCATGTTGTAAACATGCTTACTTTTGTTTAAAACACCAATATAGTGCAACAATACAGTATTTTATAAGTATACATCTCCAGTTATGTCGCATAAGAGTATGTCTTATGTATTTTCTTTTATATGTTTTTTCAAGACTTAAAGAGCATCTATTTCATTTCTAAAAAAAACAACGTTATTTGTGTGTTTTGTATAATACACTGTGTTTGTGTGGTTTATGGTTAAAAAACACATTGGCCCTCAGCTCTCATCCCCTTTAAAAGCCAGTTGCGCTGGCGCTATGTCTAATCCCTATTTAGATGGCGATCCCCAGTTTAAGATTAATGTTAAATAATTGTGTTGTTTTTCACTTGAATGTAAATTGTTATTTTTTTATTAAAACCTTTTAAACCCGTTTTCTTTTAGTCATGGAAGTAAAAAAGCAGGCTTTTAATTGCTTTAAATGTATGGCTATCCAGTGTCATCAAAAAATAACTTACAAGTATGTAAGAAAAGGTTTGTACTCTAAAAATACTTTATTTGTAACAAACAGGAGATAAAGAATTTACAAACGGCTCTCCGCACGTTTCAGCACTTGGACAGCGTCATGAGTTTTTTTTAAGCATTACTTAAAAATGTTTCTCATCTCACCATATCCACAGGTACAGAGTCATCATATACAATAAATCCATGAGGTAGCATTTAAAAAAAAAATATTTAAAAACAGATGCATTTGTTTAAAGCAAAGCATTTATTTACTTACCCGGCTGCAGGTGAAGCAGCTCTTTGTGCTTTCAAACGTCTCATAATTCGTCCTCATTTATGTCCAAGAGACTCAATAATAATCTTTTACATTCAATCCTTTAATCTTTCATATTTAAAAGTGTTTTTGTGTTGCTGCGCATTCATGTATGTGATAAGCAAACCCACGTTGTCGTCCCGTTTATAGGCGTATATTACTAATGCGCTCTTTAAATAACAAAAAACATATTGTGCCATTGACTTTAGAGCAGGTTTTTGTTGGTAAATGGCGTAGTCTATTTTAGTTGCCTCAAAAAAGCAACGCGCCAACAATGCGCCCGAACTCACCTCGTTTTCAGACCAGAACGCCCATGGGCACAAAAGGGGGTGCAAATGCATTTCCTATTTAAACAATGTGGCGCTAAACGTGAAAATGATAATTGAGCAGGGTGGAAACTAGCAAAAGACACTTGCATCACGCATTGCGCCGGGTGTAATGCGGCTTTCACATAGGAAGCGGTGCACGCTGCGCAATGAAACCCATTCATTTCAATGGCTTGCGCCGCGCAAGGGCGGTTTGTTGTTGTGACGAGCAAAGCGCGGGCGCAGCGAACTTTTGCGCTGCGCTCTGTGACGATTACCCGCGCGGGCAATAGAAATGGGGCGTTCAAACAAAATGGACGAAAAAGCTTATACTCAGGTCTGGCCAGCAGAGCACAAGCGGCGAGCGCAGCGCACACTGCTTCCTATGTGAAAGCCGCTTAAAGGGGATCACACACCGGCCGCGCAGCTCAGCGTCGCGTCGCGTCTAGGACAACTCGGAGGTATTGTAAACCCGAAGTGCACATTAAATAGCGCAAGCTTCGTCAGATAGCGTCTACTATATAAATATACGTTAGCAGCCAATTTTAATTATTAATGATTTGGGACAAATATGATGTTCTTTAATGTTAAGCTATGTGAGTGGCGCTGTGGCGCGACAGGGATTTGAGCAACTTCCTGAGTAACAGCTGGGCGGCGCGGACAGGCACCACCTGGCGGCGCCGGTGTGCGTATACTCATAGAAAACAATGTGTTAGATTTTTTTAGAACGGTGCGGGGCTGGCCGGCCAGTGTGCGATCCCCTTAAGATAGAGCCCATTATTTTCCACAAACCATACATTTTTGTAGCTGCATATTTCACTGTCTTTCTGAAACGCACAGACTTTATACAAAACTCATAGATTTGAAAATCGCTGTGTCCCTGATTGGCCAGCTAATCTGGGGTGCGTTTCCCAAAAGCATCATTGCTAACCTGTTAGCAACTTAATTGGTTGGCAATTAGGATGGCCATTTGTGCCAGTTCCGCCGGACACATCCCGAACATGTTTTCGGGTGCGTTCTCCGGAAGTCGCGTTGGTTGACCCCATACGTCAACAAGGTTTAATATTTCGGGTTCAATTTTAGAAAAGCAACCGTTACATTTCAAGGTAAGAATGAAACTACAATGATTGTATGTCTTAAAAGAAATAAATCTTATTTTTTTATGTATTTTAACTGAAATGTGAGAACCTCGATGACGTATGCGGTCGCGCAACGCGACTTGAACCGGAAACATGTTCGGGACGTGTCCGGCAGAACTGGCACGAATAGCCACCATATTGGCAATGGGAAATTGCATTGAAACCAACAAAGTTAGCAACAATGCTTTTGGGAAACGCACCCCTGTACGCTGTGATTGGCCTGAATACCTATGACGTCAGTCGGAAATGTGACGCTCCTTACCATGTTTAAAAGATTCGCTCACAATGCAATGCTAACAGGAGTTAACTTACAGGCTGTGAGTCTGAAATGGGAGGGATTATGATAATGTTGGCCTTCTCTACATCACCAAACCAAGGAAGTAAACTGTTGCCTACAATTCCTGTGTTTGTTGTAGTCCATGAAAAGAGATTTACGTCGGAAACGATAACTAGCGTCATCGTTTACTTTGGGGTATGTACTGTTTACATGTACTTATACACACTTACACACCAAAGGAAATCGTGAGTTGGACAATAGGTGCTCTTTAATAACATGTGATTGACTTGATAACAAGCTGTTTGTGATAATTGGTTGTGCAAGTATTGTTAGAGGTAAAACCCCACATGAACCCCAAAATTTGTGTACAAATGTTATTTAGTCAGAAATGAATCCTGCTTGCGTTGATTTCGATCAATGTACTTAAAAAAGTTACCGGAGGAAAGTTTTCAACGTATTCATGCCTTATGTCACGACTTGGAGATATGTACTTAGTTATAGGACTATATTAGTGTTTTAAAGAGAAGTAAGCATGCGCACAACATTAAAAATTAATGATTAACCAACAAGCTAATAACAAAACAGATTTTATGTACACATTGCACTGCTCTTATCTTAAAATTTGGTCATATATCCCTTCTCATTTTATCAATCCATGATTTCTGAGGTGTGCTGTCCTGTGGAAATTAGTAAAATGATATATTTTATGTGTTTTAATGGATGAATGACCAGCATCCCGATACAAAACAACATGTTTAAAGTGCACGCTCTGGACGTCCATCCCTCACAGCCTTCGGTTTCGTATCAACATGACAGCAGGCTGAATGAGGCGCGTGCCAAAAACGTTATTGCCTGTTTTTTGTAATTAAAATTGTCATATAGGACACTTGATTTGAATTTATAAATGAATAAATCACAAGGGCAGCTGATCCTTTTTACATTTATGCATTTGGCAGACACTTCCAATCCAAAGTGACTTGCATACAGTGCATTAAAAGCTACACATTAGGATCAAACTCACCACTGGGCTAAAGGAAGACTATTTGCTACAATAAAAAACAAAAGCGAATCACATTGTGCCATAAAACTTTATAATTCAGTATAATGTTTAAAGTAAAATGAACCTGAGGTATTTGCGTAACAGAACTGGGGGTTTGGGTAGTTTGGGTGCATAGGAGGAGGTCCACTTGAAAGGTTAGTTAGGTAGGTTGTCACACAGAGCTGTTGAGAAGTCTGACAGCTTGTGAGAAGTCTGGCAGTTAAATGAGGAGATGATGGTCACAACAGGGTTACAAAAGGTGTAATGCAGTCCTCAAACCCATCTCGTTCTGAAATATGGCTCCTTACTTGCGTTGACAGTGCGACTTAGTAGCTGACTAGTAAAGTGAGCGTTTAAAGTCCATAGATTTTCACCGTCAAAGCTTTAAAAGCTTTAATTTAGCCGAAGCCGTTCTGAGAAAAACAATAATCACATTTCATCGTTTCTTCTTAGAGAGAAATTTTATCGCCGATTGCAATGTTTACATTCACATAATATAGTCAATCCGACTGAATTTAATCTGATTGCAGGTTATGACTGTAACATTTGTCATGCACCCTGTCAAGCAATCTGATTAAAATGTTTGTTTACATGTACATTCTATATAATTCCAACTCAGTAAAGCGCAAGCGCACAGCCAGGGTTGCCAGATTCGTGAATCAAAACCATCCCAATGGACATTCAAAACTAGCCTCACTGCAAAAAATGACTTTCTTACTTAGTATTTTTGTCTCGTTTTCAATAGAAATATCTAAAAATTTTTAAATTAAGATGCTTTTTCTTGATGAGCAAAATGACCTAAGAAAATAAGTCTAGTTTTAAGACAAATAATATACAATTTAAGTGAAATTGTCCTTAAAACAAGCAAAAATATCTGCCAATGGGCTGAGAAAAAAAATTGTGAAATAAGATTTCTTTTTTCTTAAACACTTAATTCAAGTAAATTTTTCTCACCCCATTGGCAGATATTTTTGATTGTTTTAAGCACAAATTCACTTAATTTGTATTTTTTTGTTTAAAAACTAGCATTATTTTCTTAGGTCATTTGCTCATCAAGAAAATACATCTTGATTTAAGAATTTTTAGATATTTTTACTGAAACAAGACAAAAATACTAAGTTAGAAAGTAATTTTTTGCAGTGCTTAAAGCATCCCAATGACTATTTCCATCCCAAATGCCAATAATTAATGAACTTTCATCTTTAAACCCCAGAAAAAAAGTTTACACTTGGCATCACGGCATCGAGTTAAATCTACAAATGTTTATAAGTAAACATGGCTAAAATATAAAATAAGTTAAATATACCTAAATACAATGTATTTTGAATCCGATTGAGATAAAAAATTTGCATTTGATCGACCTCAATTGTATGATTAAGGGGTTTACATGAAGGCCTATCAATACGATTGAGCCATAAAAATGGTCACAAATGGATTATTTGGTTGCATGTAAATGTAATGTTAAAGACGACTAGTAAAGGTTGTCAGTTCCAGTCCTGTTGAGACAACTTTAGATTTCAAAAGCACTGCGATGCTTCATGCAGAGAGAAGGGACCTGATGAACACACGTTTGTAATAAATGTTTCAATCACTATGTTGCGCAATTACTTCATTGACAAGTAAATTGCTATATGTCCACAAGCAAATGCATTTTATTTTCAGATGCTGTTAAAGACATGCTGCGCAGTTCTGTAATGTGGCATCAAAACGCCTTATTTTTAAAGACTGGACAGCGTGAAGTAACGGCTAATTTCTTTTAAATCAAATCCACCAAAAGGATTTATCAAAAATAAAGTATATAATTTAATTGTCATTGTATTAAATATAATCATTGATAAGAGTACTGCTGTAGGGTAGATACATTTGATTTATTATTCAGAGGGCAAAATATATTATTCTACATTAAGATGTTAACACCAAAAACATGATTTATTGTTTTAATGAAGCAGTGACCCAAAAACTAGAAATGATTTGGCATCTCGTGAACACAATCTTCGAAAGTAGGTGTTAAACCATGTTTCCGAGCTGCATTACGTATAACATGAGTTCATTGCTCAAAAAAATCATTTTAGGTAAAATATGTACAGTATGTGACTTTCATATGATTACCTCTTTTAAATAAGTGTGCTATTAAATGTAAAATGCACATTATGATTGCAAGGTCTATGCAGATATCCTGCAGGGTCTCCCCAGCAGTAAGAAAGTGTGTGCTACTAATATGTGCAAATGGATGCCTGAGTAGCTCTCATTATATGGCTCCTAGGGTTACTAGGGTCATGCACACTTTCAAATGGATCTGTAATATTTAAACCTGGTTCAACCCCTGCCCCTTAAAGGTGCTCTAAGCGAATTGAAGCGTTTTAGACCATAAAACATTTTTTGTTTCATACCGGAAACATCTCCTCACTATCTGCTTGCTGCCTGTCCGCTGATCAAACTGTAAAAAAACGCGATCTCTGTAGACAGCCCAGGCTTCACAAACGGCAATATCAACAAATGGCCAAACCTAGCAGCACAAAACAAAACAAAGTATTCCAGCCAATAAACGACAAGAAGGATTTGGGGGTGGGGGTTGGGCGCGTTCATGAAAGCACGGAAGGGAGGGGGAGGGGGAGGAGTTAGCTACGCTCTGTCTGTTTGAAAACAGTTCAAACATCAACAGGAAGTGACGTCGCACATAATTCGCTTAGAGCGCCTTTAAGAAATGTTGAGGCGAAGATAAAATATCATGGCTTGATTTCGAGTGAATATCACAATGTAACACACATTATTCAGTAACATATAAACATTACGCAACCTTACAAAATGTTGTAATAAGCGGTTTCTTATAGATGTATGATCACGTTTGATTAAGACCTTAAAGGGACACTCCACTTCTTTTGAAAATATGCTCATTTTTAGTTCCACTAGAGTTAAACATTTGATTGTTACAGTTTTGGAATCCTGAAGCTGATCTTCGGGTCTGGCGGTACCACTTTTAGCATAGCTTAGCATAATCCATTGAATTTGATTAGACCATTAGCATTGCGCAAAAAAAAACCAAAGTCTCGATATTTTTATTTTATTAAAAGTAACTTTGTTGCCTCCTTGGTTACTTTTTATTAACAGTAACCAAGGGGACTATTTTCGGCTGCGTAATATCATTGCGCCTCCCGCAGCCATTTTACGGCAGCAAAGTCCTTGATTATTACGCTAGAATGAGAGTATAGCGCCTAGCCATATCGGCCTAGAAAATCACAACTTTTTATTTTCCGTTGGTTTTAGTACACAATGTAATTACAGAAGACTCAAGTTTAAAATGGGAAAAATATCCAAACTCTTTGGTCATTTTTTTAGGGCGATGCTAATGGTCTAATCAGATTCAATGGATTGTGCTAAGCTATGCTAAAAGTTTTACCGCCAGACCCGGAGATCGGCTGAATGGATTTAAAAACGGTAAAATCAAATGTTTAACTCTAGGGAAGCTGGAAAATGATCATATTTTCAAAAAAATATGAGTATATTAATGATAATGATAATATTTTAAATATCATATTTTATAGACAGCAAAATCCACTTTTTGGTGTTTGGACATAAATGTGTGTTGGCAGTGTGTGAACACAACCACCCTACAATAAAAAAAATCCACCCACTCATTAGACATGCCGTTTTGATTCTTTTACCAATGTGATGTCACACTGATAAAACCCCGCCCACAGCCACTGACTGACAGTCTTGCATTACCATAGTTTCCGTCCTGAGTGAGATTTATATATATATATATATATATATATATATATATATATATATATATATATATATATATATATATATATATATATATATATATATATATATATATATATATATATATATATATATATTTATATATATATAAATATATCTTAAAAATTAGATACTATTGTCTCAGACTGTTTTAACAGGAAACAGATCTATTTTAACTGAAAGCGCGCACTGGCGCTTGTTTTACGTGTACTACGTACATGCACAGTTGAACGCACAGCCTGCACATGCATGCATGCACGACCTACGTGTACAATGTATGCAGGGTTTCAAAAATCTGCCGATGTGCTTACAGTATGCGCACACTCTTCTGATGACGAAAATTGCGCCACACGCACTGTACGCAGACCCTCGTGTACACTTAAAACAGACTATACTTCGGCCTTTACCCTTTAAATTGCACAAAAGTAAATAGCAATTGTGCATCAATTTTCATATATCACAAGTTTTTATGCTATATTGATGTGGTTTTTTTCAGGCAATATCGCAGTGTCTAAAGGTGAAAATATTAAATACTTTTTTATTTGTAATAAATAAATTATATTGTAATAAATAAATAAATGCAATAAAGTATATATTTTATACATAAAATTATCACAAAAACGTTTTATTGGTTAGTGTTACACTCTTAGAGGTTTTACCAACAACGGCCACTAGGTGTCTTGTCACAAATTAATAAATGACTGTCACTGCATTATTATTACTGCTAAAAGGTTTTTAAATGAAACTACATTCTTAGTCCTTTACAACTATATATAGTTTTTTCGTAATAGATGAAAATGTACATGCAAAATATTGAAGTAAACTTAAGTGCCAGTTAAGGGTTTAAATATGGTACGGCATGTTTGGTTGGAGGATAAAGCTGCATTCAGACAGCCAGCGATATTATCGCTGTGTGTCGCCCGTCTCTTTCAATGAGGCATTTCTAAATCTGCTTGTCATAAACGAATGAGTACCATCCAGTAATTCAGGAGTCGACAGGGGTATTTTGATGTCATCCGCCCAACACCGTATGAAGTCGACCATGCCCAACGGCATTGTTTTTGGAATGATTTATCGTGAGACAACTAAATTACGTTTCAGTCGTATAACATCGGTTATTGGAAATGCTCTCATTTCACAATAGTTGTTTTTCAACAATAAGAAAATAACGCTAAAGTTTTGCACAAATCTTGAATGGAAACGCAGCTACTGTCTCTTTTGGTAAACGAGTGAGGAGCTCATTTGCATTTAAATGGAAAATGTCATGCAATCCCATTTACTAAAGGGGCTCACACACCGGAAGAGAAGCGCAGCGCCGTGCCACGCCACGTCTAGGACAACTCGGAGGTATCATACACCGGAAGTGCACATTAAATAGCGTGAGCTTCGTCAGATAGCGTCAAAATGCAAAATATACGTTAGCAGTCAATGTTAATCGTTAATGATTTGTGACAAATATGATGTAATTTAATGTAAAGTATGTGAGTGGCGCGACAGGGATTTGAGCAACTTTCTGAGTCGTAGCTGGGCGCCGTGGACAGGCGAAAACAATGTGTTTGCTTTTTTTAGAATGGCGCGGCGCTAAGCTGCGCGACCCCATTTATTCACTTATTGCTTTACTTCGAACCAAATTGTGTCTTGATGTAATTACAAAATTACCTCTGCTATTTTAATAGCAATTTGTTTTGGGTTTTAATGCAACCTATAGTTGAACTAAATGCCAAAATGTTTGTTACATGTCAAATCTATTGTTTGCGATTTATTAAAACAACCTTCCCCAACCATTTGTGCTACAGATGTAAAGAATAATAAAAGATGAGAGGTCTTTTAGGACCTTACCACTGGAAGGTCTAATGTTTACCTTGGACCGCATAAATATCCAGGTAAAGCATTTGAAGTTATTCAACAAATAAACACACACAAACAGGATTTCAATCGATAGCCTAGCAAAGAAATCACATAATGCACCAAGCATGCTTTTTTCAAGGCCAGGGATACTTTCTGATGTGCAAATCACAAATATATAGCGAGTAAACCATTAAACTGTATTCAGTCAAACGCGTTGGCTGTAGTTTCTAATCACTGCCCACAAAAGCCCAGCAGGGAAACTTTGGTTTCATGTCGGATAGACACAGGCTATCCGCGGACATCTGAAATCTTCGGCCATCTGGGTTAAACGCTAGGTAGGAGTAGAGGAGACGCGTTTTCGTGTTGGCTCTGAAAGGACAGCCGTGGCCGAAAAAGGGATTTCTAACAAAATGTGGCAATAAAATACAATCGTCTAGCAAGCATATTGTTACGTCTTTGAAAGGGTCACACACTTACATGCCAGTCTTTTGTTTTAAACCGCCCCTTTTTTTATTTATTTCCAGCCCTCGAGCTACAGCGCGCACTAAAGCTGGGCTTGTATAAAAGCAGATGTGCGTTGCAGGCCTGACCTTGGTTGCTATGGGTACTAGGGACAGACTTATATTCAACCGCCTGCCTGAGTTCCTGCTAATTGCCGTTGCCGTAGCAACGAAGCACCTGATGTAATGGTAGGAAAGGGCAATAATCTTACAAGGGTCCATTTATTTATAGGGAGCTATTCCACCCCGAGCCTGTCAACTTGAAACGGACCTTAAACCTTAATGTTTATTATTTGAAATATGTATGTATATTTAAAACAACATACTTTCGAGAGCACACAGTGGGGAATCAAATTTCCTGAAACAATCAGTCACATTTTAATGCCTTTATCAGGAAGTACTTGAGATTTATGCGTAGCTGAAAGCCACATATGACCTAATATGAAAGCAAACGGATAACATGAGCATTAATATTTCACTCTTTAATAATTATCAAAAAGGTAAATAGCATGTACATATTATTGGAGATGGGAAAATGATTGAAAAAAAAACACACGCTGAACTGGGTTGACCTTCATCGTTCAGCCTGTATCACTCATGGAGATGCTGTGCAGAAAACGACAGTCAAGACGTCTTGGTTTACAGGGTTTGTTCCTCCTCACATCCTTCGAGCTTTGCGAGGGCGACAGCCATTGTGTGGCACCGGGGTGTTGTCTGTGATGGAAACAACCTCCAGTCCTCCCATGGTTAACCCTTTAATGGCAGACTACACACAGAGGGAAAAGAAATCAATGTAGGCCAAGTATGTTAGCTCATGGCAACACGATTTCTCTAATGGACAAAAAGAGCACCTGGTTCCAAATACTCCTAAACCTGTTACATATGTAAGTGTTCATATTATTGCATACATAATAAAAACTAGGATTGCATGATATTGAACAAAAATGCGATGTGTTATAACTTGCTAAAATGCAATATAATAATGCTTTAAATTTGTAAAATCTGATTAAAAGTCCACTATGTAGATTTTTAGCAGCATCTAGTGGGAGATTGTGAATTGCAACCAACAGCTCAGTCCCAGTGCAACATGACTTAGGATAACAGTGCTGCTTACACACCAAAGACGAATCATCGCGTTCCTAACTCTAGATTACTCGCGGGATTTAACTTGTCATGTGTCTTGACATTTAACTTGTCGCTGGAGTTAAATATTTTCAACTTGCGCAAAGACGCGTTTGGGACGAATAGCGCATTTTTGCGTCAATCACAACGGCCTGTGCGAGTTTGCGTCTATTCGCATCTTTGCATTGATTTTGTACGTAATCTACTTGTGCAATCGTTGAATTTGCGTTTTGGTGTGTATGCCCCATAACAGTTTGAGGCCGGAAGTTGGCGGAGAGAAACACGCTACTTCCATGTTTTGGACCGTTTCAAAGTTTTAAACCACGTTAATATTAAGCAAGTTATTTAAAAGATTTAATTGAAAATATATATTTATGATATATGAGATGCAATTACATTTTATATAAATATATACTTTATTTTATATAAATATATGAAGTTTTGTTGCAAAACGAGATACATCCGTTTTTAACATTTGTCAAAAAAAGTTTATTAATCATGTTATTATTAATTATTAATGTTATAATCATGTTATTATTTTGTTTTTTGGTGCTACTTAGCTGTATTTTTTAAGTTATGAAGGTTTAAATCAAAACAAACCAACTGCAGTTGAATTGATATTAATTGGAATGCACAACCAAAAAACGAGATTTCTGAAAAATTAAAAAAAAGTTTATCTCGTTTTGCAAAGAAACTCTTCATATACTATATTATATATAAATATGTAGGGTGATTGCAGAATAAGTGAGACATTTTTTGCCATTGAGGTGTGTGTGTGTGTGTGTGTGTCTGTAAAATAATGTAAAAGGTAGACAATTGTTAAGTTTTTTGTTTGTTTGTTTTAAGTCAAATGTATAGTTTAGTATCCATCTGTTTTGTTATAAATAATATGATAGCAATATAAATTGGACACAAACCTTAAATAAAAATAACAATAACAAGGCTTGAGCATTTGATTTTATTGAAAAAACATTTTTATACTCCATTTCACAACTAAATAAAAAAAACAATATTATAGTGATCATTTAATTTTTTTTAATTTAAATTATTAATTTTTTACACAATAATCAACACACACATCTCTGCTACAAATGAACACATAGGGCTCTATCTTACACCCGGCCCAATGCAGCGCAATGCAAAGTGTCTTTTGTTTCCACCCTGCGCAATTATCATTTTAACGTTCAGTTCAGCGCCACGTTGTTTAAATAGCAAATGCATTTGCGCCCCCTTATGCACCCATGGGCGTTCTGGTCTGAAAACGAGGTGTGTTCAGGCGCATTGTTGACCCGTTGCTTTTTTGAGGCAACTAAAATAGACTACGCCATTGACCAACAAAAACCTGGTCTAAAGTCTAAAGTCAATGGCGCAATATGTTTTTTTGTTATTTAATGAGCGTGTTAGTAATATGCGCTTATAAATGGGACGACAATGCGGGTTTGCTTATCACATACATGAATGCGCAGCAGCACAGAAACGCTTTTAAATATGAAAGATTAAAGGATTGAATATAAAAGATTATTACTGAGTCTCTTGGACATAAATGAGGAATAATTAAGAGACGTTATGCTGCATTTAGGGGTTGTGTACACCAAAACTTTTACGCCCGCGGCCGGCGCATGTTTTCAATTGTTTCCAATGGAAGCTCTGCGTTTTTCAAATAAGCCAGCAGCTAGCGGGTTTTTTCCGCCCTGAAAACCGGCGCTCGGCGGTTTTTCCGCGCTCGGCGCTGAGCGTCGAGAGTTGAAAGAGATTCAACTTTGGGAGAAAAGCTCCGCTCGTCAATGTCAGTTCTCACACGGCCGCCCAATCACAGTGGAGGAGGGGCGGGACATTACCACAGCAACCAACCGGCTCGCAGCTGAAGTATCACAGCTACCAAAGTGCAGAGCGGAAGAAAGCTGGCACTCAGCTGAAAAACAGCTGGCATTCGGCGTCCTCAAGACGTTTTCAGCCGCGTTTAAAAGTTTTGGTGTGTCCAGCCCCTTACACCAACCGCGGTAGAGGCGTGAAGCGTTTTTCCCGTCGTTAAATTAGCAAAAGTGGAATCGGACACGCCCATTTACACCGTGTGCTTTAGACGATGCGCTTAGATCGTTAAAATAGGGCCCTTAAAGTTTGTTTGTGGGACCTGCTGTTATCGTACAATTACACCGAAAGTGACAGGAGTGCAAACGTTACAACTTACCCCATAGGTGGGGTTCATTGTAACAAACAGAGGGTTTGTTGTAACACCTGCTAGAAAATGTAAATGTAAAAGTTAAACTTAAATATAAAAATTAAACTTAAAAAAGTCAGAATTTTTTTACTGTATAAAACACAATGGACCTGGCGTAAATCAAGGTGAACTGGCCTCTACTACTGTAGTAGTCAGGTGAACCCGATTTACATCACCACAGTTGCGGCCTCGCATTGATGCGTGTATGCCGACCGCTGTTTGCCTAAATGCATCTTTATTCTAGAAGTTTCTGACCTCACTGAATAAAGCAGGGTAGGTAAAGGAGTCGTGCGAGTCTTAAAGCCCTCCTGTTGCCAGCAGCTCTGGAGGGGTTCATTAGATCCTCATCCAGTCTTAATGTCCTCCTCTGGCTCAGACTAAAAGCATGTGGACCACAACGGAGCTCGGGGAACTCATCGGTCAGTTTCAGAGTATTGATTGAACACCCATCTTTCATAACTGATGTTATTGCTATTGAAATGATGACTTGGATGATGAAGTGATTGTAAAAATTTTATATAAATCACATGAAGCATTATTAATCTACTGTAATAATGTTACCTCACTCAATGGTACTGAGATTCACTGAAATAATACACTGATGCCAAGCGTTTTGTATTGTTGCAATCCCACTTCAAACCTGTTCTCGATTATTTTCTGATAAATGTTGAATTTCATAACAACCACTTCAATTAAACTATATGTTTTGTGTGTTTTCTCAGGTTTGATTTTTTTTTATAGAAGTGTTCGCTGAGGCAGCTGCCCACACATAGGGTTAAAAATCGACACAACTCCTTAAAGGAAGAGTTCATTACTATTTGAAAATGTATTCAGTGAAATTGATTGTAATAATTTCACTCTTTAGATTGTCACGGTTTTTCAAAAGTGCTAATGAAATATTGTGTTAATATAAATCAGCCTCTTGGGACAGAACAAGTGTCTGTAGTTGAAGACCCAGTCTGTAAAAACCCAGCTTATTTGTCATTTTTTCATCCTGGATAATTTAAAGAACATTTTGTCAAAATCTAACCTTGATATCTTTAATATGGGTTGAAATAAATGCCAGGATATTTAAGAATTTTATGTTAATAAATATTGCAATGCTTATCAAACTGCATAAGTCAATCATTTTATATTTAGCCATTTTACTTCATTAAATTGAAATAAAAATTATAATAGTGACAGTTACAAATGTAATACACCGCATTTGCATATACAGTTTTTACAGGCAATGGACTACTTGCACAACTACTACCGTGTTTACTTCTACATCTCGGTTGTTTCAAAAATGAAAATGTTTTATGCTCAGAATACTTAAAAAAATAAGGCCATGTGTCTCAACTAGTTTTGATCTAAATTAGTTAAAATTACAAAAAAAGTAGTGCTTTTACCAGCAAAGGCCACCATGTGTCATTGGTTTGCTACATCCTATTGTCACAAATTAATAAATTACTGTCAATGCATTATTATTACTGCAAAAAATGTTTTAAAATATGAAAAGGAGATTCTAAGAGCTTTTCAATGATATATAGGTTGTCCAGATTTTTAAAGATTTAAATAATAAAATATAAGTGTTATAAATATGTATTAACTCTTTCCCAACCATTGACGAGTTAACTCATCAATTAAAGTGCACCCATTTCATTGCTAAAAAACAATACTATTTTGTGTATTTTCGATCTGAAAAGCGTGAAAAGTGTCCCTGATTGGCCAGCTTATCTGTACGTTGTGATTGGCCTGAATACCGCTGACGTCAGCGGAAATGTGACGCTCCTTACCATGTTTAAAAGATTGGCTTACAATTCAATGCTAATTAAATAGGCTGTGAGTCAAAGCAGGAGGAATTATGATAATGTTGGTCTTGTCTACATCACCAATCCCAGGAAGTGAACTGTTACCTACAATCCGTGTGTTTGTTGTAGTCCAAAAAAGAGATTTATGATAACTCGCGTCATTGTTTACTTTGGGTTTGTACCTTTTGCATATCGTTAACATGTACTAATACACACTTACACACCAAAGGAAATGTAAAATTGTGAATCGGTGCTTCTTTAAAGGAAAAGTTGCCTTGCAATGACCCTGCAATCCGTATTTCCTCTATTATCCACCAGGTGGCGCTCCTACACAACTTATAAAACCCGGACGCAACCCCTTAGGGCAAACAGTAAGAACTTTGTGTACGTTTTGATCATCACATATTTGAGAGGGGATAAAAAGAGAACAAATGAAGATAGGATGAATTTTTTTTAAAGGGATAGTTCGGCCAAAAATGATATTAAACCCATGATTTACTCACCCCCAAGCTGTCCGAGTTGCATATGTTCATCGTTTTTCAGACAAACACATTTTCGGATATTTTAGAAATGTTTTAGATCTTTATGTTGATTAAATGTAAAGTTATGGGGTCCACGACCTTCAAGTCCAAAAAAAGTGCGTCCATCCTTCACAAATTAAATCCAAACGGCTCCAGGATGATAAACAAAGGTCTTCTGAGGGTAATCCGAGCGGTGTTGTTGTAGAAATATCCATATTTAAAACTTTATTAATGAAAATAAATACCTTCCGGTATCGCCACCATCTTAGACTCCTCTGTATTCAGGAGAGAGTATTAGCGTAGTGTACGCACTTTTCTTAGTGACGTATGACAAATTCGGAGGGCGGGGGCACAGAGCAGCAGCAGAGTAGCCTCTGTAGGCTGCGTAAGCTCTCACCCTGAATGCGGACGCGAATAAGATGGCGGCGCTACCGGAAGGTAGTTATTTACGTTAATAAAGTTTTAAATGTGGATATTTCTACAACAACACCGCGCGGATTACCCTCAGAAGACCTTTGTTTATCATCCTGGAGCCGTTTGGATTTATTTTGTGAAGGATGGACACACATTTTTTGGACTTGAAGGTCGTGGACCCCGTAACATTACATTTAATCAACTGAAAGATCTAAAACATTTTATAAAATATCCGAAAATGTGTTTGTCTGAAAAACGATGGACATATGCAACTCGGACAGCTTGGGGGTGAGTAAATCATGGGTTTAATATCATTTTTGGCCGAACTATCCCTTTAAGCATAGGGTCTGTTCTTTCATTTTATATATTGTATGTTTATATATTTAAAGAACATTTCTGGAAGGCATTAAACTTTTGTGAAAATCATAAAAAAATTATATTAACGCAAATTGCTCATAGAAATCTCATTCTTTTCTCAAAATGGTGATGAAATATGTAAATGAGGTTCTTAGAGCTTTCCAACGATATATAGGTTTTCAAGATTATTTTAGCTTTAGAATAAGCTATTATCGGTTTAATAGTTCCGTAAACAATTTGGGCCCACCTGTGGGCCCGTGACCATGGGTGTTGGACCAATTATACTTTTTAAGACCAATGTTATTGGACCCTTTCTCTAATTTAACACATATGTATGTTCACTTTTCAGAGCGCCATCAGTCAAATCAATTCCACTGTAGAAATACCCTAATAAATTAAACTGTCTGTTTTTTTTAAAACTGTCTAGTCTGTTCTGTGTTTCAGCTACAACTTCCATGCGGCTGCTTCCTCAAAATCATTCCACTTGGCTTATAAATTAAACTCCATTTCGTGTTTTCACTACTTTCACCTGCTGCACTACAGGTCTGCGCGTTTTTGTACCTCTCCCCCAATGTTCTGTTCCACACCCACCCGCTCAAACAAAACATTAAATTATACAAAGTAGTGCTGTTGGTTAGTAGTCTTATTATTATTATTTTTAATTACACAAAATTCATGATAAATTAATGTATTTTATAAAATGTCATAAAACTGGGGCCCCCTGGCACTATCTCGCGTCCCCCAGTTTGAGAACCACTGAGATAGTTAATATAAATGAAGGAAACCTGCTGGCTTATGCCAAATGAAATCGCCTTTTAACTGACATGTCCCACGCCGACCATCTTTTCGGAAAACCGACCATGATATGCTCTCTCTCTTTTAAAGTGCACTTGTGGCAACACTGTTGGGGTGGACGAGGGGACCCACACACATTTTTTTGCTTCCGTGCACATGCCCGTGAGAGTTAGTGGGTTAACACTATTGGCAAGGGTTTAAACAGCAATGGTACTTTTACCCATCATTAGTCTTATTTACCTTCTGTTAGTTGCTAAGGAGTAAAACTGAACTGCTATTGTTTGCCAGCTAATCCATTTTCAGATCGGTCTCTGCTGAACTAAAGCTTTAAAAATGGTTATTTTCCTTTTTAGGATAGTGTTGGTGACATTAAGAATATTTTTTGCTTTTGTCTCTATGAATGCAATTTAAAATCTGCTTTCGAAAACTTTTGGTTTCAAACGTAGCTACGGCACATTGTAAACACATATAAAAGGAAAATTGCGTGATGTACTATTTCAAGCCGGAAGTACGTCACAATGTCTTTTGCAATCAAATAATATACTGAAAAAGTGTCACAAAAAATATTAAATATAATTGTGTGATTTATGTATGATAATATTGTATAACATCTCTCAGATCAACCAAAAACTACTCACCAAGCGTCCAGGACCGAGTCCTTTAACCAGCACACGGACATACGTGACCCCCTTCGCCCTCGCCTTCTGCTTAAGACAAACATGCATAAATTCCGGACATTTAGCATAATATAGAACTAATAAATCGCTGAAGAAAACAAAATTGCTGGGGCTTAGAGTCTGGGGTTTGTCTGAAACCACTAATTTATATCATAACGCTTGTGTCCATACAGCAAATGAATGGTTATCAGCGAGAAGTCATATACTGATTATACAGACTGCTGTGAGTCAGACTTCTCATTAGACTCTTCATAGCGGACGCTGATGAAATTACAAAAAAATAGCATGAAAATAGACAAGTGGATGTATAAACATGAAACGGAAATTCTGAATGTTATTTCAATACGCGGACGGTCTAATTATCACTATAAGCATCAACGAAATAGTCGATCGCATACTGCTGTTTAACATTATCTCCAAAGGAAAACAAATAAAAACTTTATCACATACATAATAACACACACACATACACACAAAACATGCAGGTATCTATGGACATGAATTATATGACACTACATACCAAAATAGTGTTTGTTTGAAAGACAACATTTCAATACTTTAAGATCACTTCGCTATGACCCCTATGTGCTGTGTAGGGGTGCTAAAAAGTTCATTTAGCTCTGTGGATGTCTAGCAACATTTGTTTGCTTCAGTTGTGTTTCAATTGCATTATTGCAATGGATTTTTGTTTAAAAAGTGTATTTGTAGGTGTCTACATTTTTTGGGCTCCCTAAAACTCATAAATAATTTTTATTTTTCCATGTTCCTCATATTTAAAAAAATAAAATAATAATGCATCTGTTCAGACTGGCGGCAGGCCTTTAAAATCCAAATAAAGCATGAAAACCAGTCCAACAGTACCTCAAGGACATCTTGGTGTACTTTTAAAGCAAAAAATGACTAGAAAGCAACGTGCTGCCATCCAGTGGACAACATCAAAATAGCAAACATGGTATTGTGACAACAAAAATAAAGTGCATCACTGCATAAAAAAAAGTATAATTCTTCAAATTTAGCAGATGGTTTATCCAAAGCGACTTACAAGGTTTAGGAAACAATAATCTTCAGAAACAAATGAGTAGTTATATACACAGCCATGGAAAAAAATTAAAAGACCACTCCAGTTTTGCCTTTAATTATCGATATGGTATTACGACCATTTCTGTCCAGTGTCTGTTGAATTCCAACAAAAGCAAACCTCATGAGGATAGTAAAGTCACCCAAAAGCAGTGTGAAAAGATGTGTTTACAAATTAGGGTTATTCCATAAAATTTATATTTTTGCAATTTTCCTAAAATACATTACTAGCATTTTGTGTCCGTATAGTTCAATTAAATGTAAAAGGGTTGAAATTTCAAAATAAATTAACAGATTACTTGCATACATTCTCTTTTTGAGGACCAAGACCAATTTCCGGTTTTATTTCATTTTGACAAAATATTTGGGGGATAATTGCAAAAATGTCAATGTGGTGTTACCGGTATGTGTCAATTGGTGTAACTAACTGTTTTTTTTAAAGAAAATATAAATATATTCATAAAAAATGTGGAATAAAATATAATCATCTAGTTTAGTGTAATATGATTTTGAAAATTAATATGATATGATAATTTGTCAAAGATTATTTAGAAAACAGAGCTGTTTTCAGCATATGTCAGGACAAATATTACAAAAACGCATTAAAATTTACATTTAGAAATAACTAATAAAATGATATTTTTATATGTTTTTTTATGATTATGCTTACATGCCATCAAGGTGGATAAAATATTCAATATTTCTCATTCTTTGACGCAATTGGTTACACCATTTAACATTTTCAGATCCACTCAGTCTTAACTTTCATAAAATTGGTGCAAAAGTTTTTTTTTTAAAGATTTTTGAATTTCTCATCTTGCCAAACTGTTTTTGTCAGTGACCCAAATAACTGCAAATAAAATCATTATTTTTTTTACAAACTTGGCAGAAATGTTGTCGGTAGTTGGCAGAATTAAACAAAAATGATAATTTTAATTAAAGGTGCCAAAGAATGCATTAAAATATTTTGCTAAATTGTTCTCTGATATCTACATAGAAGATATGTGGCTTTATTTCAGCATGGAAAGAGAGAGTGTTCAACACTACAGACAGGCTATTAAAACCGCCAGATCTACCTATCTCAGTACGCTTATTAAAGAAAATCATAACAACCCTCGTTTCCTCTTTAGCACAGTTGCGAAACTGACTAGAAACAAAGAACAAACAGAAACCAATAGTAAATTCCAACACAATAGTAACGACTTCATGAACTTCTTTACTAACAAAATTATTTCTATTAGGGAAAACATAGAAACTACGCAAGCAGCCACCACTCAACCCAATAGTACATTTACCACTAGATTATCATACGAACATCTTGAGTTATTTAAACCTACTACAATAGAAGAGCTCTCTAAATTAGTAACGTCATCTAAATCATCGTCCTGTATATTAGACCCCATTCCCACAAAATTACTAAAAGAGGTATTTCATGTAGTGTCCGACTCGGTACTAAATATCTTTAACTCATCGCTAGAATTAGGATACGTTCCAACAGCTTTCAAACTAGCAGTTATTAGACCGCTCATTAAAAAACCAAACCTTGACCAGGGAGATCTTAATAACTTTAGACCAATCTCAAATCTACCTTTTCTTTCTAAAATACTAGAAAAAATAGTGGCAAGCCAGCTACGCACATTCATAGCGAATAATAATACATATGAAAAGTTCCAATCAGGATTCAGGCCCCACCATAGCACAGAGACAGCGCTGCTTAGAGTTACAAATGACCTCCTATTAACATCCGATCGTGGTGAAATCTCAATCCTTATATTACTAGACCTTAGTGCAGCCTTTGACACAATAGATCACAGAATCCTACTCAATAGACTAGAAAACTATGTTGGCATCAGTGGTCAGGCGTTAGCCTGGTTTAGATCGTATCTAACCAATCGATATCACTTTGTTTATGTAAATGAGGAAGAGTCACATCACTCCCCCGTTACATACGGCGTACCTCAGGGATCAGTTCTAGGCCCTATCCTATTCTCGTTATATATGTTACCTCTAGGAGACATTATCAGGAAACATAACATAAGTTTTCACTGCTATGCGGATGATACCCAGCTTTACATCTCGTCACATCCTAGCGAAACCCACCAGTTTGCTAAGCTAACAGACTGCATTAGTGATATTAGGGACTGGATGGCACATAACTTTCTTATGCTAAACTCCAATAAGACAGAGATACTTATTATTGAACCAAATCGCTCCAAACATAATATGTCAGATTACAAGTTGCCCATAGATGGCTGCACGGTGGTGCCATCTTCCACGGTTAAGAATTTAGGCGTAATGTTTGACAGCAATCTATCTTTCGATAGTCATATCTCCAACGTCTGCCGCACAGCATTCTTCCATCTTAGAAATATCTCAAAAATACGCCATATGCTGTCTGCATCAGATGCAGAAAAGCTTATCCATGCTTTTATGACCTCTAGATTAGACTATTGTAACTCGTTACTCGGGGGATGCCATGCAAATCAGGTAAACAAGCTACAGCTGGTTCAAAACGCCGCCGCAAGAGTGCTTACTCGATCTAAAAAGTATGACCACATTAGTCCAATTCTGGCATCTTTACACTGGCTACCAGTTAAATATC
Source organism: Paramisgurnus dabryanus (assembly GCF_030506205.2). NCBI lineage: Eukaryota > Metazoa > Chordata > Actinopteri > Cypriniformes > Cobitidae > Paramisgurnus > Paramisgurnus dabryanus. Next base: position 4,687,181 of record NC_133338.1, on the reverse strand, counting down.
GCATACAATTTAAAATATTACTAATCACCTACAAAGCCTTAAATGGCCTAGCGCCCTCGTATATAAAAGAACTACTATCAGAATACAATCCACCACGTAAACTGCGATCACAAAATTCTGGTTACTTAATTATCCCTAGAATATCAAAAGTGTCTAAAGGTGGTAGATCCTTTTCCTACTTAGCCCCTAAGCTCTGGAATGATTTACCAAATAATGTTCGAGTATCAGACACAGTCGATCAATTTAAATCTAAACTTAAGACATTCTTCTTTAACCAAGCATTCACATAGAATGTCCAGTAAATGTACTTTTCACGCAGTAGTTATTTTGTCTAGAACAAAGCACTCACATACCTCATACGGGTAATTTACTCTTGCCGCAATAGTTAGCCTGTCTGGAACCGAGCTGAATTAAACCACTATAATGTATGACACTTGCATTACATGCGAACGGCCCCTACGCTAATAGAATTCTGTTTTTGTCTCCCTGTCTCGTCCTCGACTCTGAGGACAATGAGACAAACAGACCCAGTTCCTGTTGCTGTGAAGGTCATCGCACCACTAATCAACTGGCTGTCCTTCAACGTGACGCCCAACCGATGCGCGACCAACGGCCACCGGCTGAACCAGTTTAATCCGCTTACACGCTTCCTATCCCTACCGTGTCTATATATTATAAATATAAATATTAATCTCTCCCTAGGGTTTTTTGTCCTTCTAGGATTTTTTCCCATTGGGTTTTCTCCTAGGGGGTTTTTTAGTCCCAGGGAGAGTCAGCCAACTTTGGCTTAACTTAGCACTTTACTGTACACGTTACATTATTAATATGCTCGCTTACACGGTTTTTTATCCTTAGCCGCTATATTCTACTTCTTATACTATGTATTGATTTTCAATGTTCTCCTCTACATCTACTCATGTAAAGCTGCTTTGCAACAATTAACAATTGTGAAAAGCGCTATATAAATAAAATTGAATTGAAATTGAATATTAAGTGCAAAAATGATCCAGAAACAGATTATTATGTCCATTTACAACCTTAGGATTTGTCTTTAGAATGAAATGGTCTATTATTACCTTATTTGAAAGGGTCATGAATAATAATGTTGAGCTCTACTCTGATTGGCTGTTTCTCAGAGCAGCCCCTTCAGTAGCTCTGTGTGTGTATAAACAGATCTTATGTTTGAGTCTGTATCAGATGAAGACAGTGTTTCCCATACATAGGCTCTACTTGGGCGCTGCGCCCAGGTAAATTGCGACCCGCCCAGGTAAAAAAAATCACTTTACGAATTTCCGTATTTTCTGAACTCGACTGGATGACCCGTGTTTTGGAGAGACAGAGAGAGAGAGGTGAGGGCCGGGTGACCGTGAAGATGATGCATGCGTCATAAACTCATCATCCAGCGCGGCAAACTGGATCAACTGCTGCACATACAGAGCAGCCAGGGAACAACACTGCGACCAAAATGGTTGCATATGCTTATGTGCATATGTGTTTATAGCATCCAAGTTGGCTTCATTTTGCGTGCAAGCACGTTGTGTCTCTCCCGTTGAGTGTCCGTTCACGTGCTCTCTGTTTCTCAATGAATTGGGTGCGACGCGAAGCAACCTCAGTGTCACATTGTATCCTTTCATGTTTCTGAACTTGAGCAGAGTTTTACCATTAGAGGTCTTTCTTCACTGAGGACGCGGGACCCGTACGGTTCCGGGTTTATATTTCAAATGGTCAGTCGGGTCCGGGTCGGTCCTAGTTCATAACTTCGGGTCCCAAGTCTGATTAATATTGTGTGTAAAACCCGAGTCGATCGGAGAACGGCCGCGAGCGCATAACAACTGGCTCTTGTCACGACCACGTGCCGCTTCATTTTCTTTATCCCATTTTTTTATAATCTTACTATTAATAGACCATATCTTTACTAAAATCTAAACAGTTTGCACAGAGATTGTAGCAAAAAGCAGTGCTAATAATGAATGAGCAAAGCTCTAGCTGACTCAGGATATAAAAAACGCAAAGCTGTAATGTAAAGCGTGTCATCGGGACAGCAAGTAGACTTTTAAATCTGAAATAATTAGTGGATTATAATCGGCAAAAGGGAAATAGAAAGCAGAAGCAGTAAAAGTGCCTATCTAATAGAAATTATTAACATTATAACATCAGTAACATTTATAATCTATAGACCTGCACTGTCTATTAATAGGCTGAAGTATACATAGTATTGTATATAATTGAGTTTGATAAAAGGGGTCATCAAATTGCTTCATATATCAGTGCAAAAACATAGTGTTTTCGTGGTGCTTTGACAAACAGTGTCAGCTTTGTTTATGGCAAAGAAAGTTTGGGGTGGTTAGATTAATGAACTATAATGTGAAATTAATATTAATGTTTAATAAATCAAAGTATTGTGTTGTGTCACACATTATTAGTTCTTTGTCACATGTATAATAGACCATTTTTTGTCGGTGGATAATAATGATTGCCCTTTTCACCAGCTACCACCACAAGTAAATTTCAGATCTGTGGGAAACACTGGAAGATACAGATTTTGAGGGATAATCAATTGTTTGGAGATTGTTAATGAACGTCTCTCAGTGGTAAGTTTGTGTTTTTTTTTTCAGTATGGACCTGCAAAACGTAACTGTAATGTAAATAGTAGAACTTCAGCCTAAGCGCTAGCATTAACTAGCATATAGCGCTAACTCAACAGTCACAACTTTTTTTGAGCATTGTAACTACATTGTAATTAATTTAATGTGTAATTTAATGTTAAGAGCGTACATCTCGACTGTAATATCACAGTTGGTGTTATGTTGAGATTGGTCTGTTTTCCAGCGGTCTTTTGCATGCATGAGGTTTGAGGAAACAATCGAGTTTGAGGCTCACGATATTTCATTTCCACACACAGAACTCTTAGTATTCATCTATGCTGAGGTAAATATAAGCTTAAAGGTGCCATAGAATGTAAAGCTATTCTATGGAACCTTTAAACTTATATAAATGGTAAATTTAGAATAACTAAATATAATCTTGAAGTGGTCTCTTAATTATTTCTGCGGCTGTGAATGTGTATATATTACTCTGTATGATAAATCTCACCGCAGCAGCAGAAATCCCAGCAGTCTGTGCAGCAACAGGGGTGGATTTCTTCACGTTCTTGAAGCCCTCTGAGCCGCACGAGGTTCGGACCATGTACTGACCCGCGCTGTCTGTCACCTGAATGTGTGTGCTGGTTCGAAATCAAAATCAGAATACAATGAGAACGTTTATCACAACAAACATGTCTGACCTAAAGTTAACAAGGACAGTTGGATTTATGTTTGGTAATTCGTACTTGTTGTACGTGGCTTTGATGTGTGCGATTGGTAACTCTTCATACTTCTTGCTGTCCCATCTCTGCGAGCTCTCCTCGCCGGGAAATGGAGGGAAGAGACTAAGCAGAATAAAATACAAGCAAAAGCATTTATATTTTACTATGAAAAATAATTATATCTATACTATTCAAATGCATAAGTTATTTTCAGAAAAAAATGTAATAATGAATATGTTCAACTGTACAGATGGTCAGTGTTTGTGTATAAGACATACTCCTTCAATCTTGTTCTGATGGGTGCCGATGGGTTATTTGTGTCCACGCCGGGTTTGACTTCAGCCTCTTGTAATCGGATGGCACTGCATGACAGCGGACGTGAAAGTCTTACATTTTCTTCACTGCAAGAGACAAACAATGTGTGTGCTTTTAGGGGCTACAAAAATTGAATTTGGGGACAATTCAATGGTATTGAAAAGACAAGGAGAGCCAGGATTATTTCTTCAAATAATGGTGTGTTTTCCGTCATGTACATGCATGAGGATGGCATGAGGGTAAGTAATCAATAAGATACATTCAACTTTTTCTTTAATGTTGCTTAAACACTCAGAACATGCCAATTAGACCCCATATAAAAGGTACTGTGGTAATACCATGGTGCATTTATGAAAACATGTTAATGCCATAGTGCTATGAAGGTTAAATTATGATATATAATTTAAAACGTTTTAGACTTTTATATTGCACGTGCATGTGCACTGTCAGAAGATGCATCTTTACCACAGTTACGTACACAATTCCTCCAATCCCAGCGTGAAATAACGTGAACGTAAACGTGACAGACAACACTAACATCACATCACACATCAAAATTACACAAATGCAAAGTTAACTGTAGCTGTTAGCAACCACACAGATAACTTACATCAATCGTCCCGATGAATTTAGTGTCTCAAGCAGCGGCTGACGCGAACTTTTGAATAGACTGTATAACCTACGATACATAATGTGTGTGTTTAATTCAAGCACTTTATCCAAACACGCGCATTACTTTACGCTGCTCTGCGGACATTGAGGGTCATGTGAAACGGAATATTACACTGTTTCAGAGGGGTGTTTTACTTATCTTTGTATCTTTGTAAACTAAATAAACATGATTTTAAAATGTACAGATACAGTCTTTTATAATTAGGTTATATTATTATCCACAAAAAGCGCACTTTTGTGTTAATATACTGATATTAACGCACTCTCACCCCTATTTCCAAATGGTTGCGTCCGTTTTGCCAAACCCGCAACGCATTGTGGGAACGCACGTGCGGTCAACATGGCGGCGCCCTTTAGGAGCGTATATCGGCCGCTATTTAGAATAATAACAGGATCTGGGAGATTAACGTTAGGGTTGCGTAATATTTCTTCTGGTAAGAATCTGTGGTGCGCGAAAAATCTCAAAACTGCGAGTGTTGCGTCTCCATGGTCGCTACACGGCGCAGTTTGTCTGCAAAGGCTGCCTGTCATCTCTCAAGACAGAAGCCCCATAGAGGAAGAATTCATGGAGCTATTGCAGCAGGTAAATTAAATATACTAAGTACTACTAGACTGGTTTTAGGGAACGTATTAAGGGGAGGTTTATTATAAGGGTAAGTTCCTTTTTTGGCACATGCTGTTATTGTAAATTCATGCAAAATTTAGTTCATTCAGCACATGACGTCAGGTGACAACATGCCCCAATGGGAGGTTAGGTTGACAGTGAAGGCTGCCACTGCAGACGTCAAAAGTTTAAAAACTAAACTAGGTTAAATTGTTAAGTTGTGTGGGCTGTCACGATTATGACATTTGGCTGATAGTTAATTGCCTAAAAATTGTGCCGATTATGACAATTAATTATTTGTTTTATTGCTTTGACATTTAATTCTTATACATTTTTGTTGTTGTTTGTTCATGAAATCATTTTCACACATTGTTGTGATTATTTAACTTAAATCTTTTGCAAGGTTTACCTGGCAGTAAATATTAATACTAATAAAACGGTTAGTTCCAATTAGGGGTGCTTAACGATTAATCGCGATTAATCGATAGCAGAATAAAAGTTTTTGTTTACATCATATGTGTGTGAACGGTGTATAATAATTATGTATATATAAATATGCACACATGCATGTTTAATTATAAGAAAAAAAATATTTATATATTAGGTATTTATATTTATATATAATATAAATTATAAATAAATATACAAATGTATATACACATGTAAACATTTCTTAAATATATACATGCATGTGTGTGCATTTATTTATACAAAGTTATTATATACAGTTCACACAAATATATGATGTAAACAAAAACTTTTATTCTGCTATCGATTAATCGCGATTAATCATTAAGCACCCCTAGTTCCAATCCTTGATTCTGATTGGTCAATAGGTGTGCTTTATTCACGATAAAACACAGCTATTACTGCTTCACCCAACGGTTCTTTTTATCAATGCACGCTTAGAAACACCCTTAGCAATCACACATATCGGTTTGTTGTTTTTATTTGAGCTTTCATGCATATTACACATTGGAACACATTTTTGTTCATGGTCAGGGACTATTTTTTCTAGCGGAAGGAATGCTTTTTATTGATTTTACTCCATGAAAGTTGCACTATTTTTTTTTTACTTTAATATTGTGTGGTACCCGTTTTATAAAAGCAATAAGGTACTTGAGGCAAGTGCTTTAGGCAAGTGCTTTTACGACTCTGCTTCGCGTCGTGCCTAACAACGCCCTTCAGCCATTACTTATTCACAAGACAGCACAGCTTCTCGTACCTTATTGCTTACACATAACTGAAAATAAAAATGCAATCAAAATAAACTGACCTTAAATACAGGCCTTAAATAGTAATAACAGGCCTTAAATAGTAGCCAATCCTACTAAGGTCATATTAGTACTGGACCACATGGCTGCAGTGGCTGTTACTTCTTATCAAAGTTTTGCAGCATTTCTTTAAATGCAGTTTTTCCCACTGTATTGAATGCATTAAGGAGCGCCATCTGATACAGTCTCGTTTATACAAGCGCTGCAGCTCCCCCTTGTGTTTTTTAGAGCGATATGCAATTTTTGCGACGAGGTCAAGTAATCGCGCTGAGACGATTACTTAATCATTGTGACAGCCCTAAAGCCCCGGTCGCACATGAGCCATTAGCAACATGTTTTTGTTTCAGATGGAGTTAGAGAGAAGTTTACTTTCAGACCACGAGTTGAGGCTCTTGGAAGACGCAGCACGTATGAGTCGGAAACAGGAGGAGGACTACGATTCGGATGAAGAGAAGGATTATGAAGATGAAGAAATTGTTACAGCACAGGATCAGGAAGATACATGGGAACAGAAATTCAAGCAGTTTCATCCTGCACAGAGGTCCAAAGGTGAGCAAAAGTATTCTTCAAGGTCAAATTTGAACACATTTTAAAGTAGTGTTATATAAAGGGCCATCTATAGATCAGCATCTGATTCGCAAATATCTCCACAGGTGACAAGCTCGATGTGAGTTCTTCAGAGCGTTGTTTAGCAGACAGCCTGATTTTGCTGGTCAAACAAGATATTGGAAGTCAAAAGGTTTGGCTTTTGCCTCAGATACAGTGGCAGGCTGGAGAGACTCTTCGACAGACAGCTGAACGTGCCCTTGGAAATCTGCCAGGTGATACCTTTTATTGACTTTTCTGTTTAGAGTTGTTCTTTTTGTACAAGTATAGCTCAGACTCATTTATGTGGCACTGTACAGGGTTTCCCGCAGAAAATGTGTTAGTTAAGGTGGTAGGGTTGGGGGGCGTGGCAATCAAAGGGGCTTAGGCGTAACAATGAAAATTAAAATATTTTTATTTAAAACACTCAACTTAATTTTGAAGAAACTATGACAGAAAATTAACACATACTAGATTATTAATGAATTAAATGTTTTTAACAGATACCCTTTAACGGGAATAGCTGTCTGATGAAGTGAAACTAAAGGGTTAATAAACACAAACTAAAGCGAACGTCTGGCGAACGATGATAGATAGCGCAAAACTTGTAAAAACTGATTATTTCCCACTATTAATTTCAGTATCTTAAAGGAGTGTAACTACTGTAGCATGTAAATAATGTGAGCAGAGCGCTCAACAATTATATCTAATAGGCACGTGAAACCTAGCTAGCAGGTTGCTCAAACAACAAAATCACCAGTTAACTTACTTTAAATTTGCATGAACTATAGACTAATACAATAACAGGCTTAAATAACCCCAAAACATAAGTCCACTTACAGTTGTCACAGACACGTGTTTTACCAACTGGCTATCCTCCAGACATGACGGACCACGTCTTTCTCATTTTGGCCGTGTGGCGCGCGTGCACGCTCGCGGTGTGAAGAGCATCCTCGCTATTCTCCGAGATGTTTTATCAACTGGCTACTTATCCTCCAGACAGTGACGGTCCGGACCACGTCTTTCTCATTTCGGCCGTGTGGCGCGCGTGCCCACACGCGGTGTGAAGAGCGTCCACGCTATTCTCCGAGATGCACTTGACAGGCTTTTTGCCGCAATTTTTGTTTTAAACGACCTAGTTAAGGCGGTATGGTTTCCCAGCTTAGGCGGGCCGCCCAAACTGAAAAGTGCTGCGGTAAACTCTGATGTAACATTGAAAATCTAGCAGCATTACTTTACCATAACTAAATTAGAATAAATTACATTTTTTGAGGAAAACATTTCAGGATTTTTTTCCATATAGTGAACTTTAGTGGACCTCAACAGTTTACAGTTTTAATGCAGCTTCTAAATGCAGATCCAAACCGAGGCATAAGGGTCTTATCTTGCAAAACAATTGCCATTTTCACCTTTTTTAACCACAACTTCGCATCTTGCACTAGTAAATTATTGTTTTTTTTTTGTATGAAAGTGAAGTAATCCTCTAAGTCTGATGTACTTTTATCTTGTAGGTGCAGATCTGAAAGCTACTTTCCTTGGCAATGCACCTTGCGGATTTTACAAATACAGATACCCAAAAGACATTCGAAAAGAGGGCAGCGTTGGAGCCAAAGTGTTTTTCTTCAAGGCCATGACGTGTAACCCCAAGCACTTACCTTTAGAGAAGAATTCATTTGCCTGGGTTAAAAAAGATGAACTTCAGGAATTCCTCAAGCCAGAATACCTGAAACAAGTCAATCGCTTCATCATGAGCTTGTAATATAAGAAGAATATGCAGGATGTGGACCGATTGTATGTTATTAACACCTTTTCATTACTAGCTTATACACATGTACATTGTCACCGTGGCTTTTCACTGTGTATTCACTGATTAATCTTGCTGTAATGTTATGAATGAGAACTTTGTACCCTGACTGCTTATGTAACATTAAATTGCCCGTTTTTCCACTTGTAAAAGCTAATGTAATTTTTATATTCCTCTGATTAGTCTCTTATTATTATCGCTTCATGTTTAAAATATTACACCATATAATTTTCACAGTCCTAATAATGGCATAATAAAAATGGATGGCCAAAATGAGTCATAAAAACAGTCATCTTTTGCCACTTGAGGGCAGTAGTAGGACAAGGAATGGCGTATAGACACTTCGGTACATAAAGACCACCCACACACCCCCCTCTAAGACATCCTTTATATGTTTGGCCAGCATCTAATGTAAATGTCTTGTACTTTGGTTCATCTTGTGTTTCTATAGTTCCCCTTTTCCCGCTGTTGTCACACAGTCCTTGATTTTTGTGCTTTGCTTGTGGAAATGGGGATTAGTAATACTATGAATTATTTAGGTACCTTGTTAAGGTAGGTCTGTAAAATTGGCAGAGTCACTTTTGTCAGTGTTTTGGGATTTGGAGAAATTACTTTGTGGTAAAAATCCAAATAAATAGTGCAGCCGTGGACCCTACAGTTATAAGATGGGTAACTTCCCTGCTAAAAAAAACATTGAAACCACACAGAAATTCGATTTAATCAGATCTAATACAAATTCTGATTGATTCCATTACAATACCATTATGAAGCATTACAAAATTACTTTGTGTAGTGTGTTTTAGGCCTTATGTACTGATACTGATCCACCAGATAACATCCCAGCAACAGAACGCAACACATTACCAGTAGAGAGAGACCATTATAGTTTCTTTTAAAACTAATACAATTTCAGGTATAACCATTAAATCCATGACAATTTCTATGATTGTGTACATTGTTTTATTCAGCAGGGTTATTTTAAGCATCTTAAAGGAGACATCTCACTTTCTCCATATTTAAGTGCCATAATTCGGTCCCCAGTGCTTCTGTTAACTTAGAAAATGAAAAGATCAACCCAGTAACTTAGTTTTGGTAAACCATTCTCTGCAAGCAGGTGAAAAAATGGGTTGTTGAAATTTGGCTCCCTTTGTGATGTCAGAGGGGGATAATACTGCAACTCATTTGCATTTAAAAGGACACCCCCCCCAAAAAAAAAAAAACAATTAAAAAAGTGGCTATTTTAACATGTTATAATATATTATCTATATGATATTTTGAGCTAGACGTACGTACATACGTACTCTGGGGACACCAAAGATTTATTTGACATCTCAAAAAAGTTGTCTTTAAGACATAAATGTGCAGCTGACAAATATGAAGACTTCAAAATCATATATTATCTCCCCAAAAGAAATTATAAAGAATAAGGTTATTTAAGGGCCATTGGCATTTACTATTAAAAATTGCGACTTTTCCCAACGTGGTAAAACCTTTTATATCACTGGATATTAAAACCACTGCGTTACTGCCATTGTGAGTAATGTGAATTATAAAACATCTTGAAGGTTAAAATATGAAACGTCTGAAGGTGTTACTAGTAATAATATGCGTCAAAGATATGTGCTTGCAAAAGCAAAACCTAAATGTTCAAACCAAAACCTTAAAAAGACACTGAACTTTTATTTGAAAATATGCTCATTTTCCAGCTCCCCTAGAGTTAAAACATTTTCCAGCTCCTGGTAGATTTGTACCGTTTTGGAATCCATTTAGCTGATCTCCGGGTCTGGCGCTAGCACTTTTAGCATAGCTTAGCATAATCCATTGAATCTGATTAGACCATTAGCATCGCACTCAAAAATGACCAAAGAGTTTCGATATTTGTCCTATTTAAAACTTGACTCTTCTGTAGTTACAACGTGTATTATAGTAAAATAGTCCCCTTGTTTACTTTCAATAGTAGAGGACTATTTTCGGGCAGTACGTAATATCATTGCGCCTCCTTCAGCCATGTTACAGCAGCAAAGTGCTTGATTATTACGCCGAATTGAGAGTATAGTTCCTAGCCACATCTGCCTAGAAAATCACAACTTTTCATTTTCCGTCGGTCTTAGTACACGATGTAACTACAGAAGAGTCAAGTTTTAAATAGGAAAAATATTCTTTGGTTATTTTTAGCATGATGCTAATGGTCTAATCAGATTCAATGGATTATGCTAAGATATGCTAAAAGTGCTAGCGCCAGACCCGGAGTTCGAATCCCAGCCGATACTTTGACGATCCGGTACCCCTCCACCCTTTCCTTTCCTGTTTTCTCCTATACTGTCTATCTAATAAAGGCCAAAACAAAAAAAAAAACCTGTATAAAACAGCCTTACTGAGTTATGTGTACTTAATACTCTATATTTGTCAAATAATCATGGAACTTTTAGATATTTAGATCAAGTTTGTAAGTTTTCAAAAGGTTAAACTTAAAGTTAGACATGGTCTCAACTACTTGTGAGTTAAAACAAACCAATATCGCTAAGTTTATTTAACTCACATTTTTACAACAGCTTGAAATGTTTTACAGTGTAACTTAAAAAAAGACGTATTATACGTTCTTTCACTTCAAATCCACTTAATCCCAACCTCATGCCTTTTAGAAATACCACTTTGTTGGCAAAATCCATTAAAAGCCACATGAGTCCTTGTGTATTTGACATATCAATAGTTTAATGTTACATTTTAGGTATTTTACAATTGAATTTAGACTATAGATTTTTTTTTTTAGATAATTTCAACAACCTTTACTTTTCAACCTAATTTTAATATTGTGAAGATGTTTGGAAAAGTCATCTTTTTTAATGAGTTTTTGCTTGGTGGGCAAAGTGCAAAGTCAAGTGTGCATATTGAGGAAATATGACAGTCAAATTTGTTAAATACCAAGAAATGACTAAAGTGACATTTGGGAAAGTAAGGCATTTCAGTTTTCTGACTAATAACATTTGGATTGCCATTAACCCTTGTGGGTTGTTCCCATTCACTACCCTTTCGGGTTGTTCGTGGACAAAAAAAGCCACTGAATTTTACGGCTGTAAAAATTTATCAGTTTACATTTTTTTCTAATTTTTTTTCATAAATCTGTTAATCAACCTCAGTACTGATCAAACATACCAAATGTTTACAAAATGTCCATGATTTTAACTCTTTAATTGCCAAGTTCATAAGTGGTGTCACTGAATTGATGGAAAAAAAACACACACAATTACATATTTTCAATAGAAAAAGTGATTGTGGACTGGATTTTTTTTACCCTTTTCACAGTCTTGGGCATGCCAAAGATTGGTAAAAACATTGGCTTTGGTGCATTTTTAGTTTTTGTGCAGCATCAGTTTTTATTCTTTTACACCCTCTGTTTTTGCCCCATTGACTTCCATTATAACAACATTTTTTGATTGCAAAGCCATGACATCATATAATCATGCATTTTTGATTGTTGGTGGTTTTTCCTTTTGCTAAGAGGTAAAATTTTAATTTTTACTGTTGATCACCATGTGGCACCATTAATGGTGCTACATGGTCAAAAAATGTTGTTATAATGGAAGTCAATGGGGCAAAAATGGCCACAAACAACTAATTAGGGAGAAAAAAATAAAAACTGATGCTGCACAAAAACTAAAAATCAAAGCCAACGTTTTCACCAATCTTTGACAAGCCCAAGACTGTGAAAAAGGTTTTAAAAAATCCAGTCCACAATCACTTTTTATTTTGAAAATCTGTAATTTTGTGTGGGTTTTTTTCATCAAATCAGTGACACCACTTATGAACTTGGCAAATTAAAGAGTTAAAATCATGGAATTTTTTGAAGCATTTGGTAGTTTTGATCAGTACTGAGGGCGATTAACAGATTTATGAAAATTTTTTTTAGAAAAATATTCATCTGATACATTTTTACAGACGTTTAATTTAGTGGCCTTTTTTGTCCACGAACAACCCGAAAGGGTAGTAAATTTGCCCATGATATATTGTTGAGTTTTTTTAAAATTTCAAAGCATTTTCTCAAAATATGTGTAAATATAAGATTTGTCACCGAAAATCATTCCATTTGCTGAAACACAGAGAAAGTTGTGGCCAAATTAAGACATAAAAAAACAAAAATGGCCTCAACAACCCACAAGGGTTAAAGTGAAATAACTGAACCTAAACAAAGGAGACTGATAATAATGCTCATTTACAAGAAAACATGTCGGTCACACACAAAGGGTTTTGCATATAAGCTCTTCAAATACATCTCATGTTCTTTATTCAAAATATGATTACCTGGACATGTTTTTCTGAATCCAGACATTATCATAGTGTTCTATTTTAATTTGATCCATGTATACATCTAGTGCACTTAAGCATACTCAGGACATTAGCGTCTAAGCTAATAGAAGCGAGATAGACAACATCACGCATGTTTGCTGCAGAGACATTTCGACCCAAATCCCATTTCAAATTAAATTGTCCGCATTTAGCTCATAAACACGCTATACCTCAACAGCTTAATTTATAATTTGTGGGTCAAAATGGGGCCTCCGAGGTCTTAAGAGACATTTCAATGGAGCCCGGAAAGCAATAAAAGGGGTGTAAATATGAACCTTTCCTCCATTTAAAGAGCACAAGCGCTGAGCTCAGCTGTATAAGAACAGGTGAAGTTACTGAGAGGATGAACCACAATTAGCTGATCAGCATCTTTTGTCCTCTTAGACCTTCTTCGCTGTGCTTTGTCATGTCTAAGAGGATTACACAGCTGCTGACAATATTACTATTGATATTTCCACTCAGTGCACTTTCTAATCCTCTGTTTATTTTTTAAACAGGCCCAAAAGTCCCATTTCGAAAAAAATAAAATGACCAACCATCCCTTAAAAAGCAAAGCCCAGAATCAATCGACTAATTCACATGCTTCAAAGATTGAAAATGGGATAGTTAACCTTATTCTTTTTTTCTTTTTAGATCATCCACAAAAGACAGTTTAGTTTTCCAGGTAATAAACTATTAGCATCATCAAACTCCTTGTGTTTAGTCCACAGGGCACGATTCACAAACCTGCTTTTGTTTCCTCACTTCAAAGAAAGCATTTGACCTGTTATAACGAATGAGCTACATAATCGAATATCTGATAAGCTGCATGTGGTTTATTGATCTGAAACAAACACAGCTTTGCTTGTTTTACAAAGTAGATACTTTGGATAACCAAAGTGACTGACTAAAACCTTTAGCAACTTGGCTCGAGTGCTCAGACGTTTCAGAAATGCAGGTTCAGAGTATACCCCGAAACAGGGGCACATGACCCCTCAGTAGTGGTAATCTTTCTCTATTAAATTAAAAAATACATCTTAAAAAAAAAAAAAATTACATTTACAAAGGAGGCCTTCCAATTTTATCCGAAAGATTTTCCTGCACAATTGAAAAATAAGTGTACAACATCTCCCTCTCTGTCCAACAGAAATCACATTTGACATCTACTTCAGCATAAAACCTAAGAAAAAGTGTTTAAACAGGGTACACCAGATTGTGTTTTTAAAATGTACTTCTCTCATCCTTTCGTTATACAATATTTTTTGGCAGCAACCATGCATATTTTTCATTCAATGCACTCAAATGTATAATGGGATATTGATGCTTGTTTGTGTTACATGTTGCTTCATTCAGACGCAACTGCGCAGTCGCAGACGTCATCAGAATTGAAGTGCTGTTGTGGACTCCTTGCTGCTCCATTTTGTTATCTGAAGAATTAAAATGTCGTGAGAAACGCTCACAACACTTCCCCAAACCGAAGTACGGTAATGTGCAGTTAACCCTCGATGTCACATTGGCGACTAAAAATAAATGTGTGCAAATTGAAGAATTAATTTCGGAGTATATGTGAGTTTGGTTCCAAAACGCGATAAATGCCATTAAAAAAAAATGTGTTACCACCAAAATCAGAATTGCATCAGGTCCGTTTTTTAGTTTTACGCAAAATCCAATATCCGCTTTGTTATTCTGTCATCTTTTCTACCTTTTTTCCCAAAACACGATAAATACAATAAATCGTCTCCACAAAATAACAGCGCACCATTCCACGCACTGTAAACAACAATGACGGCGCATTGAATACACACAGAATCTTTGTAACAGAAAATCATAGTTTTCATCTTGTCACTTTCTTGGTATAGAAAACACATTTTTACTGAAATAAGTCTAAATGGATTTAATGCTTTTTGGAACCAAACTCTTCATATGCAAATGCGTCAGTTAATGTTGATTTTGTGTTCAAATAAAATGTATGACACAAGATGTGTTAAAGCAATACAAATAAATACATTGTGTTTTGGCAACAATGGTTAGTTGTTTTAATTTATCAAAACATCATAAAGTGGCCTGTGTGTGAATGCACTTGATTCTTGGGTAGGGAGGTTTAACCACCAGGGATAAATCACCCATGGGCTGCTGCCACCACGGCTGGAAAAAATCCTAGAGGAAACACTGTACTTTATATACTTTATTTTCATTTTTTATATACTTAAAATTTTTGGTTTGGCTTATTTGCACCAATAAAATATATACAATAAAAAACAAAAGTACAATCCATATATTGTGCAGGGAGAGGCAAAAACCCCAAAGGACTTATTTAAAGCCTCCAACAACAACAACAACAAATATGTAATTAAAGAAAGAAAGAAAACAAAAAGATGAAAAAACCATTAAACTATTAAATAATATAATAATATACTTCAAAACTAGGGTGCATAAAATACAAAAAACCTCAATGAACAAAAAAGCCGCAATAAAATGATTCTTTATACACCTTTTGTAACTTATTAAAGAAGAAACATTTTCATTCCATTAAATTAAATTAAATTAATTAATTAAATTACATTAATTTATAACATAACGCAGTTGTTAAACACAACATAAATAAACATAAATGCCATCTGCCAATATGCCAGATTCTGATTGAATTAATTAACAAAAGTTAGTCAACACATTTATTTTTGTGGTTTTCACATTAGGGCCATCATTTTGAAATAGGCAAAACTCCTATTGGCAACCCCCCAAACAAGATCATACAATTTTACATGCAATATTACATACAAAAATCATGTAAAAAACATGTGATGATGTAACACTCAAAAGTAAAATGCATTAAATAATTCTACAAAGCAGATAAAAATCAAATAAAATAACATTGTTATTAAGGTGAGAACATAGTAAATTTGTAAGAACTTACTAGAAATAAAACTAAGTTAAAACTACAATTTTATCATTCTTCATTTTCTAAGGGCAAATCATCACAAGTGTATTGCTTGATAATTACATATCAATTACATATATATAAATATATGTGTTAAAAACAGAGAAAAGCAGGTTGTGGTTATGAAAAACTGCAATACTTCTGGGCAAATCACACATACCACCAAGGAAAAGACTCTAAAATCTTCTTGTTGTTTCTTTTATGTGTGTTTATGCACACATTTCTGTGAGCTGTGCACACTGTGCCCCCTTAAAAATAATTGGTGCATGACGCCCCTGCCCAGACAAATCTGTAACATTTATTTTTGGTGGACCAAATGCTTTGATACATTGAATATATCACATCACATAGTAAGCAGATCCTTCACAGTGATTGGTCAACACAGCAGTAGTAAAATCCACAACACTGCTGTCACACAGATCACCTGTCCACCTGTTATGCCAGGATCTATTTATTTAATGTCTTGATAGCTTTCATAAATGATCAATTGATGATTTGGCATTTTATTACAGCAA
This sequence comes from Paramisgurnus dabryanus, assembly GCF_030506205.2. Classification (NCBI taxonomy): domain Eukaryota; kingdom Metazoa; phylum Chordata; class Actinopteri; order Cypriniformes; family Cobitidae; genus Paramisgurnus; species Paramisgurnus dabryanus. The sequence continues at coordinate 4,670,847 of NC_133338.1, read as the reverse complement.
CTAGATAGTAAAGTTTGAAGACAAACTTTATGTTGGCTTGAGAAAGCGTAGCCTGAACGTTTAAAACGGTTTGACATAAGTTTAGTTTAGTAGGCTATCTGGCTGTTAGTATGTTTAAGTATGAAGGTAGCATGATTTACCATGAAGCTAGCATGATGTTAGCATGATTAGCATGAAGCTAGCATGATGCTAGCATGATTTACCATGAAGCTAGCATGATGTTAGCATGATTAGCATGAAGCTAGCATGATGCTAGCATGATTAGCATGAAGCTAGCATGATGCTAGCATGATTAGCATGAAGCTAGCATGATGCTAGCATGATTAGCATGAAGCTAGCATAATGCTAGCATGATTAGCATGAAGCTAGCATGATTAGCATGAAGCTAGTATGATGCTAGCATGATTAGCATGAAGCTAGCATGATGTTAGCCTGATTAGCATGAAGCTAGCATGATGCTAGCATGATTAGCATGAAGCTAGCATGATGTTAGCATGATTAGCATGAAGCTAGCATGAAGCTAGCATGATTAGCATGAAGCTAGCATGATGCTAACATGATTAGCATGAAGCTAGCATGATGCTAGCATGATAAGCATGAAGCTAGCATGATGTTAGCATGATTAGCATGAAGCTAGCATGAAGTTAGCATAATTAGCATGAAGCTAGCATGATGTTAGCATGATTAGCATGAAGCTAGCATGATGTTAGCATGATTAGCATGAAGCTAGCATGAAGCTAGCATTATTAGCAGGAAGCTAGCATGAAGCTAACATTTATTGCGTTGCTAGGGTACTAAGTTTGGTTGCTAGGGAGAAAATTGGCATCCCACAATGATCACCCTTCAAGCCACAAGTAAAACGGTCCAACCCCCGTGTCTCTACAATGTTCTGATGCGGAGATATAAGGCTTTGTTTATTCCGTTGCTAGGGTACTAAGTTTGGTTGCTAGGGAGAAAATTGGCATCCCATAATGATCACCCTTCAAGCCACAAGTAAAACGGTCCAACCCCCGTGTCTCTACAATGTTCTGATGCGGAGATATAAGGCTTTGTTTATTCCGTTGCTAGGGTACTAAGTTTGGTTGCTAGGGAGCAAATTGGAATCCCATAATGATCACACTTCAAGCCACAAGTAAAACGGTCCAACCCCCGTGTCTCTATGATGTTCTGAAGCGGAGATATAAGGCTTTGTTTATTCCGTTGCTAGGGTACTAAGTTTGGTTGCTAGGGAGAAAATTGGCATCCCATAATGATTACACGTCAAACCACAAGAAAAACGGTCCAACCCCTGTGTCTCTACGATGTTCAGATCCAGAGATATAAGGCTTTGTTTATTATGTTGCTAGGGTCTTCATATTTTGTTGCTAGGGGCGTGGCTTAATACCTCAATAAGAATCCTAAGAGACTGATTGGATGCCTGAGTAAAATGAGCCCACCCCTATGTCTCTATGACACTCTGGTGCAAAGATATCCATCTGGGCTTTTTATAATGGTAGTCTATGGGAGATGTTGCTAGGGTACCCAAAATTGTTGCTAGGGGCGTGGCTTAATAGCTCTGGGGTGATCCTAAGAGACTGATTGGATGCTTGAGTAAAATGAGCCCACCCCCATGTCTCTAAGACCCTCTAAAGTGAAGATATTCCATCTGGGACGCTTTTATTCCCTTTTATGGGCATGTTTCCTGCCACATTATAAGTCAATGGGAAATTTTGGGGGCCTCTTACACCCCAGGGGTACAGCTTACACCCCATTGTGAGGTATGTTCTTACACAGCCTGTCAGCCTCCTTAAATGTGGTAAGCCACAAGTTTCTACAAGTTTCTCACTCGCAGCTTTGACCCGTCAAAGTTTGTCTCAATGTTAAGTCAATGGAAATTTTGGGGTGTTTCAGCGCCCCGTTTAGGAATTCGGAAGGTCCCATCAGTTAGAAAAGATATAGCACACCTCGTCAGATCAGACCGAAAGTCTGTCCAAAGTTTGATGGCTGTAGCTTGAAAGCTCTAGGACGAGTTAGAGTTAGAAATTTTAGTCTCAGAAGAAAAGAAGAGGGAATAATAATAACTAGATATTAAAGTTTGAAGACAAACTTTATGTTGGCTTGAAAAAGCGTAGCTTGAACGTTTAAAACGGTTTGACAGAAGTTTAGTTTAGTAGGCTATCTGGCTGTTAGAATGTTTAAGTATGAAGGTAGCATGATTAACATGAAGTTAGCATGATGTTAGCATGAAGCTAGCATGATTAACATTAAGCTAGCATTATGCTAGCATGATTAGCATGAAGCTAGCATGATGCTAGCATGATTAGCATGAAGCTAGCATGATGCTAGCATGATTAGCATGAAGCTAGCATGATGCTAGCATGATGCAAACATGATTAGCATGAAGCTAGCATGATGTTAGCATGATTAGCATGAAGCTAGCATGATGCTAACATGATTAGCACGAAGCTAGCATGATTAACACGAAGCTAGCATGATGTTAGCATGATTAGCATGAAGCTAGTATGATGTTAGCATGATTAGCATGAAGCTAGCATGATGCTAGCATGATTAGCATGAAGCTAGCATGATGCTAGCATGATTAGCATGAAGCTAGCATGATGTTAGCATGATTAGCATGAAGCTAGCATGATGCTAGCATGATTAGCATGAAGCTAGCATGATGCTAGCATGATTAGCATGAAGCTAGCATGATGCTAGCATGATTAGCATGAAGCTAGCATGATGCTAACATGAATAACACGAAGCTAGCATGATGCTAGCATGATTAGCATGAAGCTAACATGATTAGCTAGCATGATTAGCATGATGTTAGCATGAAGCTAGCATGATTAGCATGAAACTAGCATGATGCTAGCATGATTAGCATGAAGCTAGCAAGATGTTAGCATGATTAACATGAAGCTAGCATGATGCTAGCATGATTAGCATGAAGCTAGCTTGATTAGCATGAAGCTAGCATGATTATCATGCGGCTAGCATGATGTTAGCATGACTAGCATGAAGCTAGCATGATGCTAACATGACAAGCATGAAGCTAGCATGTTGCTAGCATGATTAGCATGAAGCTAGCATGATGCTAGCATGATTAGCATGAAGCTAGCATGATGCTAGCATGATTAGCATGAAGCTAGCATGATGTTAACATGATTAGCATGATGCTAGCATGATTAGCATGAAGCTAGCATGATGTTAACATGATTAGCATGATGCTAGCATGATTAGCATGAAGCTAGCATGATGTTAGCATGATTACCATGAAGCTAGCATGATGCTACCATGAAACTAGCATGATTCTAGCATGATGAGCATGAAGCTAGCATGATTCTACCATGATTAGCATGAAGCTAGCATGATTGTAGCATGATTAGCATGAAGCTAGTATGATGCTAGCATGATTAGCATGAAGCTAGCATGAGGCTACCATGATTAGCATGAAGTAAGCATGAGGTTAGCATGATTAGCATGAAGCTAGCATGATTTAACGTGAAGCTAGCATGATTAGCATGATGCTAACATGATTAGCATGACGCTAGCACTATTTGGCGTGCAGCTAACAAGATTTGACATGAAGTTGGCATGATTTAGCATGAACTTAACAAAATGTATTATGAAATTAGCATAAAGCTAGCATGAAACTAGCATGAAGCTAGTTTGACTTAGCATGGAGCTAGCATGAAGCTAACATGACCCAAAGACCCAACCCCCATGTCTCTATGATGTTCAGATCAAGAGATAAAAGGCTTTGTTTATTATGTTGCTAGGGTGTTCATATTTGGTTGCTAGGGGCGTGGCTTAATGCCTCAATAAGAATCCTATTAAGACTGATTGGATGCCTGAGTAAAATGAGCCCACCCCCATGTCTCTATGACACTCTGGTGTAAAGATATCCATCTGGGCTTTTTATAATGGTAGTCTATGGGAGATGTTGCTAGGGTACCCAAAATTGTTGCTAGGGGCGTGGCTAAATAGCTTTGGGGCGATCCTAAGAGACTGATAGGATGACTGAGTAAAATGAGCCCACCCCCATGTCTCTACAACACTCTAAAGTAAAGATATTCCATCTGGGACGCTTTCATTCCCTTATATGGGCATGTTTCCTGCCCCATTATAAGTCAATGGGAAATTTTGGGGGCCTCTTACACCCCAGGGGTATAGCTTACACCCCATTGTGATGTATGTTCTTACAGAGCCTGTCAGCCTCCTTAAATGTGGTAAGCCACAAGTTTCTACAAGTTTCTTACTCACAGCTATGACCCGTCAAAGTTTGTCTCAATGTTAAGTCAATGGAAATTTTGGGGTGTTCGAGCCCCCCGTTTAGGAATTCGGAAGGTCCCATCAGTTAGAAAAGATATAGCACACTAAGTCAGAGCAGTCTGAAGGTCTGTGGAAAATTTGGTGCATGTAGCTTGAAAGCCCTAGGACGAGTTAGTGTCGGAAATTTAGTCTCAGAAGAAAGCGGAATAATAATAATAAAAATAAGTTTAATAGCAATAACAATATATTGGCTTTTTCAAAGCCAACATAACTAGATATTAAAGTTTGAAGACAAACTTTATGTTGGCTTGAAAAAGCGTAGCCTGAACAATTAAAACGGTTTGACAGAAGTTTAGTTTAGTAGGCAGTCTGGCAGTTAGTATGTTTAAGTATAAAGGTAGCATGATTACCATGAAACTAGCATGATGTTAGCATGATTAGCATGAAGCTAGCATGATGTTAGCATGATTAGCATGAAGCTAGCATGATGCAAGCATGATTAGCATGAAGCTAGCATGATGCTAGCATGATTAGCATGAAGCTAACATGATGTTAACATGATTAGCATGAAGCTAGCATGATGTTAGCATGATTAGCATGAAGCTAGCATGATGTTAGCATGATTAGCATGAAGCTAGCATGATGTTAGCATGATTAGCATGAAGCTAGCATGATTAGCATGAATCTAACATGATGGTAGCATGATTAGCATGAAGCTAGCATGATGGTAGCATGATTAGCATGAAGCTAGCATGATGCTACCATGATTAGCATGAAGCTAGCATGATGCTAGCATGATTAGCATGAAGCTAGCATGATGTTAGCATGATTAGCATGAAGCTAGCATGAAGCTAGCATGATTAGCATGAAGCTAGCATGATGCTAGCATGAAGCTAGCATGAAGCTAGCATGATTAGCATGAAGCTAGCATGATTAGCATGAAGCTAGCATGAAGCTAGGATGATTAGCATGAAGCTAGCATGATGCTAGCATGAAGCAAGCATGAAGCTAGCATGATTAGCATGAAGCTAGCATGATTAGCTTGAAGCTAGCATGAAGCTAGGATGATTAGCATGAAGCTAGCATGATGCTAGCATGATTAGCATGAAGCTAGCATGATGCTAACATGATGGTAGCATGATTAGCATGAAGCTAGCATGATGCTAGCATGATTAGCATAAAGCTAGCATGATGCTAGCATGATTAGCATGAAGCTAGCATGATGCTAACATGATGGTAGCATGATTAGCATGAAGCTAGCATGATGCTAGCATGAAGCTAGCATGATGCTAGCATGATTAGCATGAAGCTAGCATGATGCTAGCATGATGGAAGCATGATTAGCATGAAGCTAGCATGATGCTAGCATGATTAGCATGAAGCTAGCATGATGCTAGCATGATGGTAGCATGATTAGCATGAAGCTAGCATGATGCTAGCATGATTAGCATGAAGCTAGCATGATGTTAGCATGATTAGCATGAAGCTAGCATGATGCTAGCATGATTAGCATGAAGCTAGCATGATGCTAGCATGATTAGCATGAATGCTAGCATGATGCTAGCATGATTAGCATGAAGCTAGCATGATGCTAGCATGATTAGCATGAAGCTAGCATGATGGTAGCATGATTAGCATGAAGCTAGCATGATGCTAGCATGATTAGCATGAAGCTAAGATGATTTAGTATGAAGCTAGCATGATTAGCATGAAGCTAGCATGATGCTAGCATGATTAGCATGAAGCTAGCATGATTTAGCATGATGCTAGCATGATTTAGCATGAAGTTAGAAAGATTTATTATGCAATTAGCATAAAGCTAGCATGAAACTAGCATGAAGCTAGTATGACTTAGCATGGAGCTAGCATGAAGCTAACATGACCCAAAGACCCAACCCCCATGTCTCTATGATGTTCAGATCCAGAGATATAAGGCTTCGTTTATTATGTTGCTAGGGTGCTTATATTTGGTTGCTAGGGGCGTGGCTTAATACCTCATTAAGAATCCTAAGAGACTGATTGGATTCCAGAGTAAAATGAGCCCACCCCTATGTCTCTATGACACTCTGGTGCAAAGATATCCATCTGGGCTTTTTATAATGGTTGTCTATGGGAGATGTTGCTAGGGTACCCAAAATTGTTGCTAGGGGCGTGGCTTAATAGCTTTGGGGTGATCCTAAGAGACTGATTGGATGCCTGAGTATAATGAGCCCACCCCCATGTCTCTACGACATTCTAAAGTGAAGATATTCCATCTGGGACGCTTTTATTCCCTTTCATGGGCATGTTTCCTGCCCCATTATAAGTCAATGGGAAATTTTGGGGGCCTCTTACACCCCAGGGGTACAGCTTACACCCCATTGTTAGGTATGTTCTTACACAGCCTGTCAGCCTCCTTAAATGTGGTAAGCCACAAGTTTCTACAAGTTTCTCACTCGCAGCTATGACCCATCAAAGTTTGTCTCAATGTTAAGTCAATGGAAATTTTGGGGTGTTCGAGCCCCCCGTTTAGGAATTCGGAAGGTCCCATCAGTTAGAAAAGATATAGCACACTAAGTCAGACCAGTCTGAAGGTCCGTGGAAAATTTGGTGCATGTAGCTTGAAAGCTCTAGGACGAGTTAGTGTCGAAAATTTAGTCTCAGAAGAAAGCGGAATAATAATAATAACTAGATATTAAAGTTTGAAGACAAACTTTATGTTGGCTTGAAAAAGCGTAGCCTGAACGTTTAAAACGGTTTGATAGAAGTTTAGTTTAGTAGGCTATCTGGCTGTTGGTATGTTTAGGTATGAAGGTAGCATGATTTAGCATGATTTATCATGAAGCCAACATGATAAACATGAAGCTAGGATGATTAGCATGATGCTAGCATGATTAACATGAAGCTAGCATGATGCTAGCATGATTAGCATTAAGTTAGCATGATTAGCATGATGCTAGCATGATTAGCATGAAGCTAGCATGATGTTAGCATGATTAGCATGAAGCTAGCATGATGTTAGCATGATTAGCATGAAGCTAGCATGATGCTAGCATGATTAGCATGAAGCTAGCATGATTAGCATGAAGCTAGCATGATGTTAGCATGATTAACATGAAGCTAACATGATGTTAACATGAAGCTAGCATGATGCTAGCATGATGTTAGCATGATTAGCATGAAGCTAGCATGATGTTAGCATGATTAGCATGAAGCTAGCATGATGTTAGCATGATTAGCATGAAGCTAGCATGATGTTAGCATGATTAGCATGAAGCTAGCATGATGCTAGCATGATTAGCATGAAGCTAGCATGATGCTAGCATGATTAGCATGAAGCTAGCATGATGCTAGCATGATTAGCATGAAGCTAGCATGATGCTAGCATGATTAACATGATTAGCATGATTAGCTTGAAGCTAGCATGATGCTAGCATGATTAGCATGAAGCTAGCATGAAGTTAGCATGATGGTAGCATGATTAGCATGAAGCTAGCATGTTGCTAACATGATTAGCATGAAGCTAGCATGATGTTAACATGATTAGCATGAAGCTAGCATGATGCTAGCATGATTAGCATGAAGCTAGCATGATGCTAGCATGATTAACATGAAGCTAGCATGATGTTAGCATGATTAGCATGAAGCTAGCATAATGCTAGCATAAAGCTAGCATGTTGCTAGCATGATTAGCATGAAGCTAGCAAGATGCTAGCATGATTAGCATGCAGCTAGCATGATGTTAACATGATTAGCATGAAGCTAGCATGATGCTAGCATGATTAGCATGAAGCCAGCATGAGGCTAGCATGATTAGCATGAAGTAAGCATGAGGTTAGCATGATTAGCATGAAGCTAGCATGATTTAACGTGAAGCTAGCATGATTAGCATGATGCTAACATGATTAGCATAACGCTAACACTATTTAGCGTGCAGCTAACAAGATTTAACATGAAGTTAGCAAGATTTATTATGAAATTAGCATAAAGCTAGCATGAAACTAGCATGAAGCTAGTATGACTTAGCATGGAGCTAGCTTGAAGCTAACATGACCCAAAGACCCAACCCCCATGTCTCTATGATGTTCAGACCAAGAGATATAAGGCTTTGTTTATTATGTTGCTAGGGTGCTCAAATTTGGTTGCTAGGGGCGTGGCTTAATGCCTCAATAAGAATCCTATTAAGACTGATTGGATGCCTGAGTAAAATGAGCCCACCCCTATGTCTCTATGACACTCTGGTGTAAAGATATCCATCTGGGCTTTTTATAATGGTAGTCTATGGGAGATGTTGCTAGGGTACCCAAAATTGTTGCTAGGGGCGTGGCTAAATAGCTTTGGGGCGATCCTAAGAGACTGAAAGGATGACTGCGTAAAATGAGCCCACCCCCATGTCTCTACGACAGTCTAAAGTAAAGATATTCCATCTGGGACGCTTTTATTCCCTTATATGGGCATGTTTCCTGCCCCATTATAAGTCAATGGGAAATTTTGGGGGCCTCTTACACCCCAGGGGAATAGCTTACACCCCATTGTGATGTATGTTCTTACAGAGCCTGTCAGCCTCCTTAAATGTGGTAAGCCACAAGTTTCTACAAGTTTCTCACTCAGAGCTATGACCCGTCAAAGTTTGTCTCAATGTTAAGTTAATGGAAATTTTGGGGTGTTCGAGCCCCCCGTTTAGGAATTCGGAAGGTCCCATCAGTTAGAAAAGATATAGCACACTAAGTCAGACCAGTCTGAAGGTCCGTGGAAAATTTGGTGCATGTAGCTTGAAAGCCCTAGGACGAGTTAGTGTTTATAATTTTGGGGGGATAAGAAAGAATAATAATAACTAGATAGGTACATTTCCTGAAGAAAATGTGAAGTGGTGCTTGCCGTAGCAAAATTCCCGGGACAATATATGATTATACTCCAACCCAAAAGTAAAACAGTCCAACCCCCTTGTGTCTACGATGTTCTGATGTGGAGATATAAGGCTGTGTTTATCCGGTTGCTAGGGTACTGTATTTGGTTGCTAGGGAAAAATTTGGCATCCCATAATGATTACACTCTGAGTCACGAGTCATACGGTCCAACCCCCGTGTCTCTACGATGTTCTGATGCAGAGATATAAGGCTTTGTTTATTCGGTTGCTAGGGTACTGTATTTGGTTGCTAGGGAAAAGTTTGACATCCCATAGTGATTACCCGCCGAGTCACGAGTCAAACGGTCCAACCCCCGTGTCTCTACGATGTTCTGATGCTGAGATATAAGGCTTTGTTTACTCTGTTGCTAGGGTACTGTATTTGGTTGCTAGGGAAAAATTTGACATCCCATAGTGATTACCCGCCGAGTCACGAGTCAAACGGTCCAACCCCCGTGTCTCTACGATGTTCTGATTCGTAGATATAAGGCTTTGTTTACTCTGTTGCTAGGGTACTGTATTTGGTTGCTAGGGAAAAAATTGGCATCCCATAATGATTACACTCTAAGTCACGAGTCAAACGGTCCAACCCCCATGTCTCTATGATGTTCTGATGCGGAGATATAAGGCTTTGTTTACTCTGTTGCTAGTGTACTGTATTTGGTTGCTAGGGAAAAAATTGGCATCCCATAATGATTACACTCTGAGTCACGAGTCAAACGGTCCAACCCCCGTGTCTCTACGATGTTCTGATGCGGAGATATAAGGCTTTGTTTACTCTGTTGCTAGGGTACTGTATTTGGTTGCTAGGGATAAAATTGGCATCCCATAATGATTACACTCTGAGTCACGAGTCAAACGGTCCAACCCCCGTGTCTCTACGATGTTCTGATGCGGAGATATAAGGCTTTGTTTACTCTGTTGCTAGGGTACTGTATTTGGTTGCTAGGGAAAAAATTGGCATCCCATAATGATTACACTCTGAGTCACGAGTCAAACGGTCCAACCCCCGTGTCTCTACGATGTTCTGATGCGGAGATATAAGGCTTTGTTTACTCTGTTGCTAGGGTACTGTATTTGGTTGCTAGGGAAAAAATTGGCATCCCATAATGATTACACTCTGAGTCACGAGTCAAACGGTCCAACCCCCGTGTCTCTACGATGTTCTGATGCGGAGATATAAGGCTTTGTTTACTCTGTTGCTAGGGTACTGTATTTGGTTGCTAGGGAAAAAATTGGCATCCCATAATGATTACACTCTGAGTCACGAGTCAAACGGTCCAACCCCCGTGTCTCTACGATGTTCTGATGCGGAGATATAAGGCTTTGTTTACTCTGTTGCTAGGGTACTGTATTTGGTTGCTAGGGAAAAAATTGGCATCCCATAATGATTACACTCTGAGTCACGAGTCAAACGGTCCAACCCCCGTGTCTCTACGATGTTCTGATGCGGAGATATAAGGCTTTGTTTACTCTGTTGCTAGGGTAGTGTATTTGGTTGCTAGGGAAAAAATTGGCATCCCATAATGATTACACTCTGAGTCACGAGTCAAACGGTCCAACCCCCGTGTCTCTACGATGTTCTGATGCGGAGATATAAGGCTTTGTTTACTCTGTTGCTAGGGTACTGTATTTCGTTGCTAGGGATAAAATTGGCATCCCATAATGATTACACTCTGAGTCACGAGTCAAACGGTCCAACCCCCATGTCTCTATGATGTTCTGATGCAGAGATATAAGGCTTTGTTTACTCTGTTGCTAGGGTAGTGTATTTGGTTGCTAGGGAAAAAATTGGCATCCCATAATGATTACACTCTGAGTCACGAGTCAAACGGTCCAACCCCTGTGTCTCTACGATGTTCTGATGCGGAGATATAACTGTTTGAATTTTATGTTGCTAGGGTGCTCAAAAGTGGTTGCTAGGGGCGTGGCTTAATACCTATGTAAGGATCCTGAGAGACTGATTGGATGCCTGAGTAAAATGAGCCCACCCCCATGTCTCTATGACACTGTGGTGCAAAGATATCCATCTGGGCATTTTATAATGGCAGTCTATGGGAGATGTTGCTAGGGTGCCCAAAATTGTTGCTAGGGGCGTGGCTTAATAGCTCTGGGATGATCCTGAGAGACTGATTGGATGCCCGAGTAAAATGAGCCCACCCACTTATCTCTACGACACTGTAAAGCAAAGATATCCCATCTGGAACGGTTTTATTCCCTTATATGGGCGTGTTCCCTGCCCCATTATAAGTCAATGGGAATTTTCGGGGGCCTCTTACACCCCAGGGGTACAACTTACACCCCAATGTCATGTATGTTCTTACAGAGCCTACCACCCTCTTCAAATGTTGTAACCCACATGTTTCTACAAAATCCTCGAGCGGAGCTATGAGTTGTCAAAGTTGGGCCCAATGTTAAGTCAATGGGATTTTTCGGGTGGTTTTTCGCCCCCCTTTCGGAAACCCTGCACCCGATCGCTTATAAAAGATATAGCCACCATCTCCTCAATAAGCCGGTTGATTTGAGCTCTCTTTCATGGGTCTACGACAAACCGTGCGGGACGAGTTACGCGCCGAAATTTTGTCCAGAAATAAGAATAAAAATAATAATAATATCCCTGAGCAATAGTAATAGTGATGCTTTGCATAAATGCAAGCACCACTAATAATAAGTTTAAAAGCAATAACAATATGTTGGCTTTTTCAAGCCAACATAACTAGATAGGTACATTTCCTGAAGAAAATGTGAAGTGGTGCTTGCCGTGGCAAAATTCTGGGGACCATATATGATTAAACTCCAAGCCAAAAGTAAAACGATCCAACTCTCGTGTCTGTACGATGTTCTGATGCGGAGATAAAAGGCTGTGTTTATCCGGTTGCTAGGGTACTGTATTTGGTTGCTAGGGAAAAAATTGGCATCCACTAGTGATTACCCTCCAAGTCACGAGTCAAACGGTCCAACCCCCGTGTCTCTACGATGTTCTGATGCGGAGATATAAGGCTTTGTTTACTCTGTTGCTAGGGTACTGTATTTGGTTGCTAGGGAAAAATTGGCATCCCATAATGATTACACTTCAAGTCACGAGTCAAACGGTCCAACCCCCGTGTCTCTACGATGTTCTGATGCGGAGATATAAGGCTTTGTTTACTCTGTTGCTAGGGTACTGTATTTGGTTGCTAGGGAAAAAATTGGCATCCCATAATGATTACACTCCGAGTCACGAGTCAAACGGTCCAACCCCCGTGTCTCTACGATGTTCTGATGTGGAGATATAAGGCTTTGTTTACTCTGTTGCTAGGGTACTGTATTTGGTTGCTAGGGAAAAAAATGGCATCCCATAATGATTACACTCCGAGTCACGAGTCAAACGGTCCAACCCCCGTGTCTCTACGATGTTCTGATTTGGAGATATAAGGCTTTGTTTACTCTGTTGCTAGGGTACTGTATTTGGTTGCTAGGGGAAAAATTGGCATCCCATAATGATTACACTCCGAGTCACGAGTCAAACGGTCCAACCCCCGTGTCTCTACGATGTTCTGATGCGGAGATATAAGGCTTTGTTTACTCTGTTGCTAGGGTACTGTATTTGGTTGCTAGGGAAAAAATGGCATCCACTAGTGATTACCCTCTGAGTCACGAGTCAAACGGTCCAACCCCCGTGTCTCTACGATGTTCTGATGCGGAGATATAAGGCTTTGTTTACTCTGTTGCTAGGGTACTGTATTTGGTTGCTAGGGAAAAAATTGGCATCCACTAGTGATTAACCTCCGAGTCACGAGTCAAACGGTCCAACCCCCGTGTCTTTACGATGTTCTGATGCGGAGATATAAGGCTGTGTTTACTCTGTTGCTAGGGTACTGTATTTGGTTGCTAGGGAAAAAAATGGCATCCCATAATGATTACACTCTGAGTCACGAGTCAAACGGTCCAACCCCCGTGTCTCTACGATGTTCTGATGTGGAGTTATAAGGCTTTGTTTACTCTGTTGCTAGGGTACTGTATTTGGTTGCTAGGGGAAAAAATGGCATCCACTAGTGATTAACCTCCGAGTCACGAGTCAAACGGTCCAACCCCCGTGTCTCTACGATGTTCTGATGCGGAGATATAAGGCTTTGTTTACTCTGTTGCTAGGGTACTGTATTTGGTTGCTAGGGAAAAAAATGGCATCCACTAGTGATTACCCTCCGAGTCACGAGTCAAACGGTCCAACCCCCGTGTCTCTACAATGTTCTGATGCGGAGATATAAGGCTTTGTTTACTCTGTTGCTAGGGTCCTGTATTTGGTTGCTAGGGAAAAAAATGGCATCCACTAGTGATTACCCTCCGAGTCACGAGTCAAACGGTCCAACCCCCGTGTCTCTACGATGTTCTGATGCGGAGATATAAAGCTTTGTTTACTCTGTTGCTAGGGTACTGTATTTGGTTGCTAGGGAAAAAATTGGCATCCACTACTGATTACCCTCCAAGTCACGAGTCAAACGGTCCAACCCCCGTGTCTCTACGATGTTCTGATGCGGAGATATAAGGCTTAGTTTATTCGGTTGCTAGGGTGCTCAAATTTGGTTGCTATGGGCGTGGCTTGGGAGTGGCCAATTATGTGCCCAATTGTTACACCCCTAGTCATAAGTATAACGGTCCAACCCCCGTGTCTCTACGATGTTCTGATGCCGAGATATAACTGTTTGAATTTTATGTTGCTAGGGTGCTCAAAAGTGGTTGCTAGGGGCGTGGCTTAATAAGTCTTTAAGGATCCTGAGAGACTGATTGGATGCCTGAGTAAAATGAGCCCACCCCCATGTCTCTATGACACTGTGGTGCAAAGATATCCATCTGGGCATTTTATAATGGCAGTCTATGGGATAGGTTGCTAGGGTGCCCAAAATGGTTGCTAGGGTAACCTTACACCCCATTGTGGGGGACGTCCTGAAATAGTCTAGCCCCCTCTTCAAATGTTGTGACCCACATGGTTCTACGAAATCCTCGCTCGGACCTATGACCCGTCAAAGTTTTTCGCAATGTTAAGTCGATGGGATTTTCGCCCATTGACTTTGAATGGGAAATTTCGGGTGCCTCTTACACCCCAGGGGTACAACTTACACCCCAATGTGATGTATGTTCTTACAGAGTCTAACACCCTTTTCAAATGTATTAACCCACATGGTTCTACAAAAATCTCGCTCGTACCTATGACCCGTCAAAGTTTTTGCAATGTTAAGTCTATGGGATTTTCCCCCATTGACTTTTCATTGGGGCACTTTTGGGCGCCTCTTACACCCCAGGGGTACAACTTACACCCCAATGTGATGTATGTTCTTACAGAGCCTACCACCCTCTTCAAATGTTGTAACGCACATGTTTCTACAAAATCCTCGAGCGGAGCTATGACTCGTCAAAGTTGGGCGTAATGTTAAGTCAATGGGATTTTTCGGGTGGTTTTTCGCCCCCCTTTCGGAAATCCTGCACCCGATCGCTTATAAAAGTCATAGCACACCTCTCCTCAATAAGCCGGTCGATTTGAGCCCTCTTTCATGGGTCTACGACAAACCGTGCGGGACGAGTTAGGTGCCGAAAAAACGTGCAGATGTAAGAATAAAATATAATAATAATTTTTACAATAGTAATAGTGATGCCTTGCATAAATGCAAGCACCACTAACTAGATAGGTACATTTCCTGAAGAAAATGTGAAGTGGTGCTTGCCGTGGCAAAATTCTGGGGACCATATATGATTAAACTCCAAGCCAAAAGTAAAACGATCCAACTCTCGTGTCTGTACGATGTTCTGATGCGGAGATAAAAGGCTGTGTTTATCCGGTTGCTAGGGTACTGTATTTGGTTGCTAGGGAAAAAATTGGCATCCACTAGTGATTACCCTCCAAGTCACGAGTCAAACGGTCCAACCCCCGTGTCTCTACGATGTTCTGATGCGGAGATATAAGGCTTTGTTTACTCTGTTGCTAGGGTACTGTATTTGGTTGCTAGGGAAAAATTGGCATCCCATAATGATTACACTTCAAGTCACGAGTCAAACGGTCCAACCCCCGTGTCTCTACGATGTTCTGATGCGGAGATATAAGGCTTTGTTTACTCTGTTGCTAGGGTACTGTATTTGGTTGCTAGGGAAAAAATTGGCATCCCATAATGATTACACTCCGAGTCACGAGTCAAATGGTCCAACCCCCGTGTCTCTACGATGTTCTGATGTGGAGATATAAGGCTTTGTTTACTCTGTTGCTAGGGTACTGTATTTGGTTGCTAGGGAAAAAAATGGCATCCCATAATGATTACACTCAGAGTCACGAGTCAAACGGTCCAACCCCCGTGTCTCTACGATGTTCTGATTTGGAGATATAAGGCTTTGTTTACTCTGTTGCTAGGGTACTGTATTTGGTTGCTAGGGGAAAAATTGGCATCCCATAATGATTACACTCCGAGTCACGAGTCAAACGGTCCAACCCCCGTGTCTCTACGATGTTCTGATGCGGAGATATAAGGCTTTGTTTACTCTGTTGCTAGGGTACTGTATTTGGTTGCTAGGGAAAAAATGGCATCCACTAGTGATTACCCTCTGAGTCACGAGTCAAACGGTCCAACCCCCGTGTCTCTACGATGTTCTGATGCGGAGATATAAGGCTTTGTTTACTCTGTTGCTAGGGTACTGTATTTGGTTGCTAGGGAAAAAATTGGCATCCCATAATGATTACACTCCGAGTCACGAGTCAAACAGTCCAACCCCCGTGTCTTTACGATGTTCTGATGCGGAGATATAAGGCTTTGTTTACTCTGTTGCTAGGGTACTGTATTTGGTTGCTAGGGAAAAAAATGGCATCCCATAATGATTACACTCTGAGTCACGAGTCAAACGGTCCAACCCCCGTGTCTCTACGATGTTCTGATGTGGAGTTATAAGGCTTTGTTTACTCTGTTGCTAGGGTACTGTATTTGGTTGCTAGGGGAAAAAATGGCATCCACTAGTGATTAACCTCCGAGTCACGAGTCAAACGGTCCAACCCCCGTGTCTCTACGATGTTCTGATGCGGAGATATAAGGCTTTGTTTACTCTGTTGCTAGGGTACTGTATTTGGTTGCTAGGGAAAAAAATGGCATCCACTAGTGATTACCCTCCGAGTCACGAGTCAAACGGTCCAACCCCCGTGTCTCTACAATGTTCTGATGCGGAGATATAAGGCTTTGTTTACTCTGTTGCTAGGGTCCTGTATTTGGTTGCTAGGGAAAAAAATGGCATCCACTAGTGATTACCCTCCGAGTCACGAGTCAAACGGTCCAACCCCCGTGTCTCTACGATGTTCTGATGCGGAGATATAAAGCTTTGTTTACTCTGTTGCTAGGGTACTGTATTTGGTTGCTAGGGAAAAAATTGGCATCCACTACTGATTACCCTCCAAGTCACGAGTCAAACGGTCCAACCCCCGTGTCTCTACGATGTTCTGATGCGGAGATATAAGGCTTAGTTTATTCGGTTGCTAGGGTGCTCAAATTTGGTTGCTATGGGCGTGGCTTGGGAGTGGCCAATTATGTGCCCAATTGTTACACCCCTAGTCATAAGTATAACGGTCCAACCCCCGTGTCTCTACGATGTTCTGATGCCGAGATATAACTGTTTGAATTTTATGTTGCTAGGGTGCTCAAAAGTGGTTGCTAGGGGCGTGGCTTAATAAGTCTTTAAGGATCCTGAGAGACTGATTGGATGCCTGAGTAAAATGAGCCCACCCCCATGTCTCTATGACACTGTGGTGCAAAGATATCCATCTGGGCATTTTATAATGGCAGTCTATGGGATAGGTTGCTAGGGTGCCCAAAATGGTTGCTAGGGTAACCTTACACCCCATTGTGGGGGACGTCCTGAAATAGTCTAGCCCCCTCTTCAAATGTTGTGACCCACATGGTTCTACGAAATCCTCGCTCGGACCTATGACCCGTCAAAGTTTTTCGCAATGTTAAGTCGATGGGATTTTCGCCCATTGACTTTGAATGGGAAATTTCGGGTGCCTCTTACACCCCAGGGGTACAACTTACACCCCAATGTGATGTATGTTCTTACAGAGTCTAACACCCTTTTCAAATGTATTAACCCACATGGTTCTACAAAAATCTCGCTCGTACCTATGACCCGTCAAAGTTTTTGCAATGTTAAGTCTATGGGATTTTCCCCCATTGACTTTTCATTGGGGCACTTTTGGGCGCCTCTTACACCCCAGGGGTACAACTTACACCCCAATGTGATGTATGTTCTTACAGAGCCTACCACCCTCTTCAAATGTTGTAACGCACATGTTTCTACAAAATCCTCGAGCGGAGCTATGACTCGTCAAAGTTGGGCGTAATGTTAAGTCAATGGGATTTTTCGGGTGGTTTTTCGCCCCCCTTTCGGAAATCCTGCACCCGATCGCTTATAAAAGTCATAGCACACCTCTCCTCAATAAGCCGGTCGATTTGAGCCCTCTTTCATGGGTCTACGACAAACCGTGGGGACGAGTTAGGTGCCGAAAAAACGTGCAGATGTAAGAATAAAATATAATAATAATTTTTACAATAGTAATAGTGATGCCTTGCATAAATGCAAGCACCACTAATAATAAGTTTAAGAGCAATAACAATATGTTGGCTTTTTCAAGCCAACATAATAAGTTTAAGTGCAACAACAGTATGTTGGCTTTCTCAAGCCAACATAATAAGGCATTCAAGGCCATGCTGTATTGTGAATATGATTTGCTTGGCTTTGCGCCTATAGGCAAGATTATACACTCAATATAGCACAAATTTTATATTTTATTTAGTGTATTGGTAAAAACAATCTTCAGTGAAAATAAGGAGTCTTGCAGCAGATGGTTCGGCCCCTACAGAGCCCTGATCCCAACATCACTGAGTCAGTCTGGGATTACATGAAAAGACAGAACAAACTGAGAAAATCTATAAGAGAACTGTAGCGAGTTTTATCAAGGCTTTCGAAAAAACTTTTGGCTACCACCTTTAAAAACTGTGTGCAGGAAATAAGAACTGATCTTGTTTAGATGACTCAATGGTCACACCAAAGGTACAATCCATGCATTAGATTTGTGTTTAAAGTAGAGAAGTGTGTTTAGTGTTTTGCAATGATACGAGGCTGAGAATGTGCTTGTAGTTGCGCAGATCTGGGCTGAGTTATTGATGCACTTCTTTGAAAAGTCATTACACTTGTGAGAAAGCAAGATGGCAAGATGACCCCCTTGGCAAAAAAGAGCATCTTAAAATTGCCCCATCCATCATCATTACACCTGTTGGGCAGATCTATGGAAGACAGAATGGGGGGGGGGGGGTGTACTGAGCCCCTTTCCCTGACCTGACACAGAGAATGGAAAAAGTAAAATGAAAAAACATCTGTAAATATCTCCATTGCATCCATCTTGCTATTTGAACCACATACAGCTTCATGCTCTCACATCTAAGCATAATACTGTATGTTAACAGCTCCAGCGAAGCTATTTCGAGGAAGCGTTCGCAGGTTTACAGTGTTTTCACTCTTCAAAAACAGGTTCAGAAATAGCCAAGAAAGTGTCGCTGAACTCCAGAAATGGAGTAGCAGAACTTGGGTACCCAGGACTGATCTTATTGCCCTGTGAGTTTTTATGACATTGACGCACTAAAAGAGAAAATAATTTTCATCTCTTTCGATACAAAAATCTTGGCCAAATATTCATGCTCGGTGTAAATAGGCGAGTTCACGCTTTTTGAAAACATGTTGCCAGAGGCCAGCAAGCCAAAGCAATTACGATTTGTAATTCTCAAATTAAGCCAACGAAGTCAGTGGAAGGCATCGCAGGTTACTAATGTGTTGTAACAGAACAAATTCACCTATAAATAGGCCTGTGTTTGTCTCTGAGAAACTTGCTTAGCATATTCAGGCAATGCGAATATTTAGTTAGTGTATTTCACAGCTGACCCCACAGACTTTAACTCCATTTGAGATTTCTAGCTCAAAGGAGTCTTTGTATTTTGTTTAATCCTTTGATGTACCAAACGCAGAAACGGTTCATTTGATGTAACATTCAGTCAGCTGCATGTCAATCACTTTGGCAGGTCTCATACATTTAAATAACCCATAGCCAGCATCTTCAAATCCAAACAGTTTGAAGGCCTTCATTTTGCATCGCAGCTATCTTTTGTCTAATTTAGGGAAGTGCATTCTGACTCATGAACACAGTTAAAGATCATGCTAATCAAATGCAAAGTGTTAAAAAAGCAGTTGAGTGTCGAAAAGTTTTAGTTAAAAAGGGGTATCCGTTACGTATCATTGACCCCATAGTCCTTTTATGGGCACTTTCCCCCATAAAAAAGCACACCCACACGTCAATTAGAGTGAGAGTGAACGAGGACGCTCATTAGCATTGTTCCTTCGAGTAGGAGTCACAGGCATCACAATTCAACTGTACCACAAAAGAGTACAAAGATGTTTACATGTGTTTAACTCTACCCATTCTCACCAAGATGCGTACAAATGACACACAGCGTGATTATCGTGCAATAGATACGTCAAATTCCGCTTTTGCGTACATATGATACGCAAGTCCTTCCCATTCACTTATATGGCGAATCGTTTCGTGTCGTTTTATTTATTGGTTTCTCATTTGTTTTCTGTTTTTTAAACCATTTTCGCTTGGGTTTAGGGTTAGATTTTTAGATTTGTTTAAGCAGGTTATTTAATATACAGGTTTCTCTATGTTTTTGTCTATATTTAAGCCATGGTCGCTTGGAGTTGGGGTTAGAGATGGGGTTTGGGTTAGGATGCAGAGATGCTCACAAGTCTCTGAGCTCGAGTCTAAGTCAAGTCTGAAGTCTTTGAGCTCGAGTCCAAGTCAAGTCTGAAGTCTATGAACTTGAGTCCAAGTTAGGGCTGCAACTAACGATTATTTTAATAATCGATTAATCTGTCGATTATTTGTTCGATTAATCGATGAATCGGATAAAAAACAAAAAAACAGAAAAGCATTCATTTCCAGCCCCTTATTCAAAACAGAACTAAAAGAGAAGAAATTGCACAAACATGTTGCTCCTTGAACACACCTGAGCTCTTACAATAATAATAAAATAAAATGAAAATGGACTAACACAAAAAAAATACACTGCCAAATATATAGACTTTTTTATGATGCATTTCCCATCAAGAAGCCTCTCTTGATGGGATCAAAAAGATAGTATATGAGTACACTCTCAGAAATAAAAGTACAAAAGTTGTCACTGGACAGTAAAGGTACACATTTACCAAAAAGTGCATATTAGTACTTCAAAAGTACATATTGGCAGTTCAAAGATACATATTTGTACCTAAATGGCACATATTAGGACCTTTTATAAAGGGTACTGCCCCAGTGACAGCTTTGTACCTGATATTTGACTTTATGTGTTTTCTCTGATCGGATAGCTATCTCATTTGTTAAAACTGTTCCATTTAAAATATGGCCACATAAAATATATGCGTCTTGTGAAAACGGAAGATGCGTCTTCTACTCCCGCGCATAATGCAAATACACCATTCATTACTTCACCTTAAAAAATGTAAGACGATGTTTATGCAACAAAAGGCGGCACTTAAGGTATGTTGTACTGTATGTTGGGCCGGGCACGGGCGTCTCCTTGCTCGGCATGAGCTGGAGCGCGCAGTACAGAACAGCAGGAGAGTGACGGCGCGATGATTAACATACAGGTCCATGACGGGGAAAAGCGTTCATACAACTCTCTCTCAACGTTTTATTTCTTTGTTTAATATCATTGGAGTTTTTTATTCGTTCTAGAAACTTTTTTTACTCGCTGTCGTCGCTCCATAAAGCATAAGCGTGTCGTCTTTGTTTGTTTACCTCTTTGCCGGCTATAACTTCCAGATGACGCGCTTACGTTTGGGAGGAATAAAACACTGACATGTGGTTGTCCTCTACCTTTGCTGTTTTTTATCTTTTCTCCGCCGCCCTGTCTTTTCTCCGCCCTGTCTATGAAGCGCCGAACTCTGCAAGCAACAGTGCGCGAGAGAGACCGACGCTCCGTCCCAATTAACCGCATACTTTCATACTATATAGTAGGCGAAAAGCACTACTTCTCGTACTCTTTGCCTACTATATAGTATGGAATTAGGCGGTTTGGGAAGCAGTGCGAATGTATTCACTCCGCTCCGCGCTTAACTGAAGTTTTTCCTTTTTTTTATTAAATGTCTCTGTGTCACGCGATACAACGAATCGATTATGAAATTCGTTGCCAACACTTTTAGTAATCGATTTTTATCGATTTAATCGATTCGTTGTTGCAGCCCTAGTCCAAGTCAAGTCTGAAGTCTTTGAGCTTGAGTCCTTGACTTGTATGTCTCCAACGATGTTATCGCTGTGTGTCACCCGTCTCTTTTAATGAGGTGTTTCTATATCTGCTTTTCATAAACAAATGAGCGCTGTTTGGAATTCGCCCTCTGCCTGTGTGTGAGCACGCTACAGAGAGAAGTGTTTCAAAAGTTAAGCCAACATAAAATCTTTCTTTTCTTGACAGGGCACATACACACAAAATGATCTCACAGTATTCTTTTTCTAATAAAAACATTTGTTTATGTCTTAAGAAACCAGTCAGGAACCAGTCTGGGCTAATTTGTTCTTAAAGAGACAGTAACCTCAATTAACCTACTTAAGTCTGTGTCATTTATGTTAATCAAACAACCCAAGACAAACAGAAAATCACTTCTATTGCTCTAAAAATAATAATAATAATATTTAATTTGTACAATAAAGACAGTGTTATGATCCGTTTAATTTAATTTCTGTACCTAATGCTAATTTTAGACCCTACTTAATGTGAAACTTTGTTCTTTTTTATAAATGTTTGTAATTTCTTTATTGGTTATTAGAGTTTTATTTGTTACAACGAGACTTGAGACTTGACTTGGACTCGAGCCCAGAGACTTAAGACTTGACTTGGACTCGAGCTCAAAGACTTCAGACTTGACTTGGACTCGAGCTCAAAGACTTCAGACTTGACTTGGACTCGAGCTCAAAGACTTCAGACTTGACTTGGACTCGAGCTCAAAGACTTCAGACCTGACTTGGACTCGAGCTCAAAGACTTCAGACTTGACTTGGACTCGAGCTCAAAGACTTCAGACTTGACTTGGAATCGAGCTCAAAGACTTCAGACCTGACTTGGACTCGAGCTCAAAGACTTCAGACTTGACTTGGAGTCGAGCTTAAAGACTTGAGACTTGACTTGGACTCGAGCTCAAAGACTTCAGACTTGACTTGGAGTCGAGCTCAAAGACTTGAGACTTGACTTGGACTCGAGCTCAAAGACTTCAGACTTGTCTTGGACTCGAGCTCTCGAGCTCAAAGACTTGAGACTTGACTTGGACTCGAGCTCAAAGACTTCAGACTTGACTTGGACTTGAGCTCAAAGACTTGAGACTTGACTTGGACTCGAGCTCAGAGACTTGTGAGCATCTCTGCATCCTAACCCAAACCCCATCTCTAACCCCAACTCCAAGCGACCATGGCTTGTAACCTGTATATTAAATAACATGCTTAAACAAATCTGAAATGTAACCCTAAACCCAAGCGAAAATGGTTTAAAAAACAGAAAACAAATGTGAAACCAATAAATAAAACGACACGAAACGATTCGTCATATAAGTGAATGGGAAGGACTGGCATATCATATGCACGCAAAAGCGGAATTTGACGTATCGATTGCATGATAATCACACTGTGTGTCATTTGTACGCATCTTGGTGAGAATGGGTAGAGATAAACACATGTAAACATCTTTGTACTCTTTTGTGGTACAGTTGAATTTATGAGGATACTCTCATATATGGCCTTTATTGTTGATGTAGCTTGCATGCATTCTGGTACATTTTGCTTATACAGTTTTTCATCAACTACTTTGTGAATCGCTCCCCCTCAGGATATGCTACTTATTACTGCAAGAAGATTAAATGTGCATGTGTGATTTTAATTTTGGAGCATTTAACTTTGAGGTTACAAAACTCTGGCAGTGCCTGTACAGAACATGTGAACTATTCGGATGACACTCTATGCTGACCATTGCGTATACAAAAAATTATACTTAAGGGCAGTTCACATTATAGTGATAACTATAATAATAAAAAATATAGTATTAAAAAGAGTTCACAACACAACTATAACAATAAAGATACAATGAACAATATCGTTGGGATCACTTTCTGAACAATTTTTTTCCCCAACTGATGAACGATAAACCATTGACAGCAGACAGCCAATCAAATCTGTTTAACTTCAAGTCCACCCACTTTTGAAAAGACAGATGACACGGTGGAGAAGCTCATTGCTGAGGTCTATAACATAAAATAACCTCAAGTATCCAACGCTGATGCAGTTGCTGTGAAATTGACCATATAATGTTTTTCATTCGACTACATTGACTACGACAAAAGGTAAGATATTCAAATACACAAACTACTAGATTCACTGTTTAGAGATACACGAAGCACAGCATGTTGAGGCCATTGGCTGGTTATGGCCGCTGTGCAAATGCAACAAGAACAGAAAATTTACTCATTAAGTGATATGTAAACAATTGCAAAAGTTTTAGTTACAAGAAATATGGTATATTAGTTAATGCAATTGAAGGTAAATGATTTGCACGAGCGTGTGAGGGAATTAACATAAATTTATCGTCCGGTGGATGCTATTATAGTTATCGCTATAGCTATCGTCATAATGTGGACAGCCCTTTAGCCTTTAAAGGGATAGTTCGGCAAAAAATGATATTAAACCCATGATTTACTCAACCCCAAGCTGTCCGAGTTGCATATGTCCATCGTTTTTCAGACAAACACATTTCTAGATATTTTAGAAAATGTTTAGATCTTTTAGTTAATTAAATGTGAAGTTACAGGGTCCACGACCTTCAAGTCCAAAAAAAGTGCATCCATCCTTCACAAAATAAATCCAAACGGCTCCAGGATGATAAACAAAGGTCTTCTGAGGGTAATCCGCGGTGTTGTTGTAGAAATATCCATATTTTAAACTTTATTAACGAAAATAACTACCTTCCGGTAGCGCCGCCATCTTAGTCGCGTCCGCATTCAGGAGAGAGTATTAGCGTAGTGTACGCACTTTTCTTAGTGACGTATGACAAATTCGGAGGGCGGGGGCACAGAGCAGCAGCAGAGTAGCCTCCGTAAGCTCTCATCCTGAATGTGGAAGCGACTAAGATGGCAGCGCTACCGGAAGGTGGTTATTTACGTTAATAAAGTTTTAAATATGGATATTTCTACAACAACACCGCGCGGATTACCCTCAGAAGACCTTTGTTTATCATCCTGGAGCCGTTTGGATTTAATTTGTGAAGGATGGACGCACTTTTTTGGACTTGAAGGTCGTGGACTATGGGTGGACCCCGTAACATTACATTTAATCAACTGAAAGATCTAAAACATTTTATAAAATATCCGAAAATGTGTTTGTCTAAAAAACGATGGACATATGCAACTCGGACAGCTTGGGGGTGAGTAAATCATGGGTTTAATATCATTTTTGGCCGAACTATCCCTTAAAGGCTGCATTATATCTTTGTTTTTACAGTCGAAAGTGTAAATACATAGCAGATTTTTTTAACCTGAGGTAGAGGTTCTTTTTGAGAGGTACATGTCAGGCTATGCAATGCTATGCACAGCCTACACCATACCTCTATGTACATACGATGTAGAAGTATAAATCACGCTTTAAGTACACCTAGCTGGTGCATGTAGGCCAGGCGAGGTATTGCAATTTGTCAAAATATGCATTCGTTGAATGCCTGTGTACGAGGAGTCAAATATATGGTATACTTTGGACCTTATGGTTGTTTTATTTTACACTTTTTTTTACAAAGGCAGAACCCAACCTCATTTTACCTTGAATGACTGTGCCATAATTCTACAGTCAGCATGGATTAATTAAAGCTATTGGTCTTTCTGTTTAAGTCTCCATATGCTCTGTCAAATGATAATGCATTTTGCTGTGCAAGATGATATTAGAAGTACTCAATATAGACATCAAAGTACACGATGATCCTAACCTGTGCAATATTTTCAGTTATGGGAAACCATTTGTTTTAATAAAGTAACACTGCAAGGCCCAACAGCTAAATTGAACAGCATGTAGACATTTTTAAAACTTGCCAAAGCATATTTACAGTTTAATTGTAAGTTTTATTGAAATTGCCCTTTATATCATTTTATTCTGTTTTAGTTTTAATCGGCTTAAAATGAACATCAATTATACCTGTAACGGCCTCAGGTGATCATTTCTTCATAAGGATTATCTATGAGGAGTCCTTGAGAAAACCACTTTCACGAGAAGGAGATGATAATTAGATCTGTCCCTAATGTGTTCATGATATGGGTGACACAAGGTGTTAAAACCATGTGCACATAATCACCGATTTCACTGGGTTTTTAATGAGCCACTTTCTTTAGTGGTCTTGTTTCCGTTCCCCATATGGTTATATTGATTAGGTGGCTGTCGGGAATCAATAGATTGTTGTAGATTTGAATGATTGCTTTGTAGAGCTCTTACCTGCTGCTGCTCCATCTTATGCTTATATGGGAATTTTGCAAGGAGTGAATATGATGATTTGATCTGAAATAAGGTATTCGTTTTAGATTTTTAATAGAAATGCTCAAATGCACTATGCATGCAATTTCACAAAGCATTGTAACAACTCTCATAATGTAATAACTGCACATAATGTAAAAACTGCACGTAAAAAAGTATTACATTATTGTAATTTAATGTTCAAAACGTGATAAAATTTTGAGCTCATAATGTAATACAATTTTTTCAAAGTAATAAAAATTTTTCACATAATGTAACAGGTTATTGTAGGAGAAATGTATTACATTATGAACACATGTGGCAACTAATGTAACAGTTTGTAAGGTAATATTAGCATGTAGAACCCTGCACAAATGTGTATATTAAGTATTTTGGATTCATGTGAATAAGAAAGAAGAGAGTTGCATTATTGGTATGTAAGTTTAAAAAGGCTGATCTTGTGTTTTTTTTTTTATATATAATACCTGTACTTACCAGATTTGTAAAATGTATATATGTTGGGAAAAATATGCCATGATTATTGGATGGTGTTTTCAGTATAACCAATAAGAACTGTGTATTTTGACCTTTGGGAGTTGAAGGGGAGGGGCGAGAGAATTCAAGGAAGAGAGCGCCACGTTTTTTTGGGTGTGTGGGAAAGAGACGGAAACAAATGTGTTGAACGTGTCGTGAATAGAAATTGCTGCAGTTACGTTCATAGACATTACCGGTGGCAGCTGAAACTGTAGAGAGTTGACTGTAAGTTGCTTTATCGGAGAAACGAGTGAAACATCAGTTTTCTTTTGCTGCAAGAGATCGCTTGGAAAGAAAGCAGAGCGGCACTCACACACACACACCTGAATCACACGTGAGTTGCGAGACGAGAGACTTCGCACTAGGACTCCACGTGAGATTGTGCTGTTTGTGATCGTTATGTTTATTTGTTTATTAGCCTAAGATATAGAAATCGTTCCGGAAGAATAATACTCGCGTTTATTTTCTTACGCCTAGTATTATAGTTAAGGAGTATTTGTTTGCAACCCGGAAGACTATACACGCGTGTTTATTTCATTATTGCACTGAATATAGTACAGGTTAGTGTGCCTAAGAGCTACCGTGAATGCTTGTGGTTTTAACAACACGGAGAGATCGTCAACAAGTTCTGGGTGGATCTTCGCGGATTCATCTGTCCATCTCGGAGAGGAAGGAGTTAATCGGAGTGCATTCAACGGAATCGTAGGATGTTTCCCGGATACTGTTGTCATCTCGCGTGCAAGTGATGAGTATTGATTTCCATTTTGCAAGTGTTTCTCTTGTGCATTGAAAGAGCTCCAACTAGCGCGCCAACTGTGTACTGAAAATCCCAGCTGGGTAATTTGAAATTTGCTTAAAGGTTCGGTTGTTGTTTTGTTGTGGTATTGTGATTGTTGTGGTTTATCTGTTAATCTGATCTGTTAATCCACATATTTTTTGGGTTACTAAAAGAAAGAAAGAAAGAAGGAAACAAGAAATCACACAATCAAAAGAGTTGGAGAAATAAATAAATGTTTATTTGATTTATATATATATATATATTTCTTTGAGTTTTTTCTTCTCTGAGATTTGTTATTTTCAATTTAAGGGTGACAGAATAATATACTGTATATTACCAAATAGAAAACATAAATCTGACACAATTAAGTGAAGGTCTGAGATCTGGGTTTTGTGTTTTAAAGTTAAAGTTTAACATTAGGAAATTGTGGCCTAACTAAAGTGGTTTTGAGTACTTACCAGGTGGGAGGGCTACATTTTGTGGGGGCTCGTCCAAGGGATCACTCAGATTATTCAGATTTTGTTTTCAGAAATTGTGACCCTGTATGTTCTAAAAAATTTTTTACATAGAATTCTTGAAAAAAACAATGTCTAAACAAAGTTAATGATTAACAGCATTGCCTGTTTTTTGTTTGTTTGTTGATCAAATATTGTTAATGACACACAAGTGAGACAAAATGGATGTTAATAAGATTGTTGCATGGTGCACAGAGAAATATGTTGAGCTTGACAGAGTTCTTATTCTGAACAATGTTCCTGCAGATTGTGATGACAAAACAGTCTATAGGGTGCTTGATGCTGTACTGGGAATTGGAAAATGCAAAGTGAGGGATCAGCTTTTGGATAAGACTAAGCAACACAAGTCTGTTTTGGTAGAAACAGCTGATATTGTTTCCAAGACGTCTATCCCTGCAGAGCTTGGAGGCCCTGAAGTAGGCTCCTGGTACACACAAGTTGTTCATGTTGCTGCTGAGGCACCCAAACAGAACAGAGAAGATGAGTTTCAGTTTAAGCTGATGTCTTTTCTCCAAAAAGAGGGTAAATCACTAGCTGACATTCCAAGTTCTGTTCCCTCTGCACCTGATCTTAACACTAAGCTCGTTGATGCAATAAACTCTCTTGTTCAAACATGTCACGTGGCTTCATCTGAGGAGAGAGTCGCATATAGAAAGTTGCGTCCTTTCTCAGGGTCTATCCCAACTCCTCCTGGAGAAGATGAATATGAGGTTTGGGTAGAGCAGACTACCCACATTTTGGAAGAATGGCAGTGCATTGAGCATGTGAAGAAACAAAGGCTAGTGGAGTGTCTAAGAGGTCCTGCTGCGGACATTGTAAGATTTGAGAAAACTGGTAACCCATTTGCTACATTCAGTGACTATCTTAGTGCACTAGAATCTGCGTTTGGCACTACTGAGGATGCTGCAGATTTGATGTTAAAGTTTCGCAGCACTTACCAGAACGAAGGAGAGAAGCTCTCGGCCTACATACTGAGATTGGACAGGATGTTGCATAGTATGCTGAGGAAGAAAGGCATTGAATATTCTGACATGAATCACCTTCGAATGCAACAAATAGTCAGAGGTGCCCTTTCCAGTGATCTAGTTGCTATGCGCTTGAGAATGACTCACAAGTTGTCTCCACCTCCCCCTTTTAACAAGTTAATGAAAGAGGTGAGAGAGGAAGAAACTCTTTTACAAGAGAGGAATTCAGCACAGTCCAATGCAGCTGTCTCTGTGGTGTCCCTTTCGAGAGATGGGTCGTCTGTTAACACTAACTTGGGTGAGTCAGAAGTAGAAAAGCTGAAGAAAGAGATAAGGGGACTTAAAAATGAAGTGTCTCGTCTGACCGCTGCTGTAAAAGAACCTATAACCCAAGATCATCCTGCTGTGCACAGTCTACCTGCGGCTGCAGAGAGCACAATTTCTAGACCAGTGAACAAAGCTAATATCTTCTGTTACAGATGCGGAGAAGATGGGCATATGAAGCGTGATTGTACAGGCGAGGAAAATCTCAGGAAAGTGAACCAACGACTCATAAAAATGAGACAGCCATCGGGAAACTTTTCCGGGGCTCGGTAAAGGAACGGACCGAAGCTCCGGGAGGAACACGTTCCACCAAGTGCAAGAGAGTCAAAGTAAAGCCAGCAGTTCTGCCTAGTGGGCTAGTGGGACCTAGCTCTATTTTTCCTATTAAAGTGGAAGGGGTCTCTGCTAAGGCTTTGTTAGACAGTGGATCGCAGGTAACTCTGCTATACAGATCTTTCTATGAGAAACACTTAAAGCATCTGCCTTTGACGCCCATAGAAAATTTGGAGCTATGGGGACTGAGCACACAGCGATACCCATATGATGGCTGTATGTCTTTGAGGCTGGAGTTTCCAGGGTCTGTGGCAGGAGTGTCAGAATCCATAGATGCACTTGTGTTGGTCTGTCCCGATCCTGTCAAAAACGGAGATGTTAACATTCTAGTGGGAACAAACACTTCAATGGTAAAGAGGCTGGTAGAAGTATGCAGAGACAAGGTTGGAAATGATTTCCTTCACACTTTGACTGTTCACCCTGAGATCAGAAACGCTTATGAACGAGTAATTGCACGTGAAAAGTGTGATGATGATGATGACCGCAGGGGGACTGTTTGGTATCTTCGTCCAAAACCAGTGAAATTGCCTCCAGGGGAAAGTGCTAGGGTTTATGGGACCCTGAAATATCCTAAGGGTCTGTTCGATAAAGCCATGTTAGTAGATAAGCCTGAGGAAGTTCGATTTCCTGATGAGCTGCTAGTAACGGCTGAAGTGCAGTCTGCCACCGTTGTCCAGTCACACAGGATTGGAGTTACAGTCAGAAATGTCTCTTCTCACCCAGTGATGATTACAAGAGGAATGCCAATTGCTCATGTGTTTCCAGTAGATGTGGTGTCTACAGCCTCCAAGTCACAAGAGAACAGAGGACAGGATGGATTGAATCAGTATTCCTTTTCCTTTGGAGATTCCCCTCTGACTGAAGAATGGAAACAGCGGCTGACTAAAAAGATGTTGGAGAGGAAAGCTGTTTTTTCTTGTGATGAATTTGATGTGGGATGTTCGAAAAGTACACAACATCACATTCGACTGACTGAAGATAAGCCTTTTCGAGAGCGATCACGACGGCTTCCTCCAGCTGATTTGGAAGATGTCAGGCAACATCTGGAGAAGTTGAAAGAGGCAGGGGTCATAACCGAGTCCAGGAGTCCCTATGCATCTCCGATTGTTGTCGTCCGTAAAAAGAATGGTCAGATTAGGATGTGTGTGGATTATAGAACTTTGAATCGGCGTACAGTACCCGACCAATATACCGTTCCACGAATAGAAGATGCCTTGGCTTGCCTGAATGGGAGCAAGTGGTTCAGTGTATTGGACCTTAGGAGCGGGTACTACCAGATTCCCATGAGTGAAGCTGACCAAGAAAAAACAGCTTTCATTTGCCCGGTGGGATTTTATCAGTTCCAGAGGATGCCACAGGGAATTTCTGGAGCTCCGTCGACTTTTCAAAGAGTCATGGAAAAGACGGTAGGCGACATGAATCTCCTAGAGGTGTTGGTTTACTTGGACGACCTCATTGTGTTTGGAAGGACTTTAGAGGAACATGAGGAGAGGTTAATGAAGGTGTTGGACCGGTTACAGAGTGAAGGATTAAAGCTTTCTTTGGACAAGTGTACCTTTTGTCAGACTTCTGTCAGCTATGTCGGACACATTGTGTCTCAAGATGGTGTTTCCACAGATCCCGCAAAGATCGAAGCTGTGAAAACTTGGCCTCGACCGCAGAATGTGTCAGAGCTCCGTTCGTTTTTGGGTTTCTGTGGATATTACAGAAGATTTGTAAAAGACTATTCAAAGGTGTCCTACCCTCTAAATCAGCTGTTGCAAGGTTGCTTGCCTGTAGTCAGCTTGAAGAAGATAAAAGCAGGATCCTGCCCAGAACGAGTGGTGTACAAAGCCTCGGATCCATTTGGTAACAGATGGACTGACACCTGTGAAACAGCATTTAATGAGTTAAAGGTGAGACTTACACAAGCTCCTCTGTTGGTTTTCGCCAATCCTCAGCTCCCGTACGTCCTACATGTTGATGCCTGTTGTGAAGGTTTGGGTGGCGTCCTGTACCAAGATCAAGGACAAGGGTTAAGGCCTGTGGCTTTTGTCAGCCGAAGTTTAACACCTTCTGAGAAGAACTACCCAGTCCATAAACTTGAGTTCTTGGCATTAAAGTGGGCAGTTGTTGACAAGCTACATGATTATTTGTATGGAGCTAAATTTGAGGTTCAAACTGACAACAATCCACTCACCTACATCTTGACAACGGCTAAGCTAGATGCAGTGGGACATCGGTGGTTGGCGGCCCTCTCAGCATATGATTTCAGTCTCAAGTACAGGCCTGGCAGACAAAATGTTGATGCTGACGCATTGTCTCGGCGGCCCCATAGGCGAGTGAAGGAGCAGGAGTGGACGAATATCCCATCCTCTGGTGTGAGATCTTTGTGTCAGCTATCAGGAGCAGACCAGTCAAATGGTTTTGCAAGTGCCAATAGGATTGTTGCTTCTCTAGGAGGGTCTCCTAAGGCAGTTCCCAGAGCCTACTGTAATTTAGCTAAGCTAGATGCCTTTAAGATTTCCAATCTGAGTTCTGAGGATTTGTCGCAGGCTCAGAAGGATGATACATGTCTTGGAGAGATTTGGAAAGCTTTGAAAGGAGGAGATCAGACTATGGTCCAAAAAGAAGCTCATAAGGACATCCCTTTGATCTTAAGAGAGTGGGGGCGTTTAGTATTGGAAAATGGATTGATGTATCGGTGCACTCAAGTCCAAGGTCGACCTCGTCGTAAGCAGTTGTGTCTCCCAGAAAAGTTCCATGACGATGTTCTCAAATCCCTTCATGATGATTCTGGACATTTAGGGTTTGACAAGACTTACGGGTTTGTGAAAGAGAGGTTTTATTGGCCCAGGATGAAGGCCTGTGTGGAGAAATATTGTCAGACGTGTGCCAGATGCGTTCAAAGGAAGACTTTGCCAAAGGTAGCTGCGCCTTTGTCACATCTGTCTAGTTCTGGGCCAATGGATCTTGTATGTATGGATTTTCTATCCATAGAACCGGACTCAAGAAACATCTGTAATGTCCTTGTTATCACTGATCACTACACCCGGTATGCACAGGCATTCCCAACTAAGGACCAGAAGGCGTCCACTGTTGCAAAAGTCCTCTGGGAGAGATATTTTGTTCACTATGGATTACCTAAACGTATGCACTCCGACCAGGGACGGGATTTTGAGAGCAAGCTTATCCATGAGTTGTTTGATCTTTTAGGAGTGGAAAAATCCCGTACAACACCGTAGCATCCCCAGGGTGATCCGCAACCTGAACGGTTCAACCGAACACTCTTGGACATGTTGGGGACCTTGGATGTGAGGCAGAAAACACATTGGAGCCGGCACATTGGACATCTTGTGCATGTGTATAATTGTAGCCTAAACGAAGCCACAGGATACTCTCCCTACTTTCTTATGTTTGGAAGAGAGGCTAGATTGCCGATCGACCTGAGCTTTGGTGTGTCAAGTGATGGTACGTCTACAAAGTCTTACAGGCGTTTTGTGAAGATCATGCAACAAGAGCTTAAGTCCGCTTATGAGCTAGCCGAGGAAAGTGCTGGAAAGAAAAATGCAGGAAACAAGAGAAGATATGATCAGAGATTGCATTATTGTCACTTGGTACCTGGCGATCGAGTTCTGATCAGAAATCTTGGCCTGCAAGGGAAACACAAGTTGGCTGATCGATGGAGTACTGAGCTTTACATTGTACAGAGCCAAATGCCTCACTTACCTGTGTTCCGTCTAAAGCCTGAGAGTGGAAATGGACCTGTCAAAATTTTGCATAGGAATCACATTCTTCCTATTGGACAAGAGTTGAGACAGCGGCAAGTTCCTGACAGTGTATTGACACCCAAGAGGAGGACTCTGAGACGACGAAAGAATGCAGAACACGATCAAATTCCAGGACAGGAATTGAAGGATGCTCCGGAAATACAAGAGGCAGAAAGAGTTGATCTAAATGATAATGAGAGTTCTGACAGTGAGACTGAAATGTACAGAGTGTGTTTTCCAAAACCTCAAGCCCGGCAGTTAACACCTGCAGAAATAGAAACAACTTCAGATTCAGTGGTTTTCGAACCTGTCCATGATAATGTGGAATGCTTTGATTAAGAGATTGGTGTTTTGCAAAGAGCAGAGACAGATGAATCTGTAGAATCAAGTTCAAGACTGCTATTAGAGAACATATCTGACAATTTGCTAAATGTGAACCAAGAAACAAATGCTGCCAGTTCTGTACAAGATCAGTTGTGTATAGATCAGAGTGAGGGACATAATACTATCTCTGATAATGTACTTGAAATGGGAAAAAGGCCTCAGAGAGACAAAGTTGTGCCTAAGAGGTTTACATATGATACTCTAGGTGTTCCAAAATGGGAGCCAGTGCATGCTCGAGCAAAAGTTGTGAATCCTGTTAGATATTGTTCTACAGTTTATTTGTTGATGAATGTTCCCTCCAAATTGAGTGCTTATACAGTCAAGTTAAAGTAAAGCCTGTAAATTGAAGCATTCAGTCATTATGGTTCAAAGGTGTATTTGTAATAGTCTTTTACTTGGTTACCTGAGTAAATGTGCCATCTATACGAAAATTGTAAGAGACTTTACTTGATACTGTGTGAGTGATAGTTTCTATGATGTACATTTCATCATTGTGCAAAAGCAAATATTTTCCCTTTTATTTTTCTTCGTTATGAGGACATAACGATTCTTGGTAAGGGGAGAATGTAGAACCCTGCACAAATGTGTATATTAAGTATTTTGGATTCATGTGAATAAGAAAGAAGAGAGTTGCATTATTGGTATGTAAGTTTAAAAAGGCTGATCTTGTGTTTTTTTTTTTATATATAATACCTGTACTTACCAGATTTGTAAAATGTATATATGTTGGGAAAAATATGCCATGATTATTGGATGGTGTTTTCAGTATAACCAATAAGAACTGTGTATTTTGACCTTTGGGAGTTGAAGGGGAGGGGCGAGAGAATTCAAGGAAGAGAGCGCCACGTTTTTTTGGGTGTGTGGGAAAGAGACGGAAACAAATGTGTTGAACGTGTCGTGAATAGAAATTGCTGCAGTTACGTTCATAGACATTACCGGTGGCAGCTGAAACTGTAGAGAGTTGACTGTAAGTTGCTTTATCGGAGAAACGAGTGAAACATCAGTTTTCTTTTGCTGCAAGAGATCGCTTGGAAAGAAAGCAGAGCGGCACTCACACACACACACCTGAATCACACGTGAGTTGCGAGACGAGAGACTTCGCACTAGGACTCCACGTGAGATTGTGCTGTTTGTGATCGTTATGTTTATTTGTTTATTAGCCTAAGATATAGAAATCGTTCCGGAAGAATAATACTCGCGTTTATTTTCTTACGCCTAGTATTATAGTTAAGGAGTATTTGTTTGCAACCCGGAAGACTATACACGCGTGTTTATTTCATTATTGCACTGAATATAGTACAGGTTAGTGTGCCTAAGAGCTACCGTGAATGCTTGTGGTTTTAACAACACGGAGAGATCGTCAACAAGTTCTGGGTGGATCTTCGCGGATTCATCTGTCCATCTCGGAGAGGAAGGAGTTAATCGGAGTGCATTCAACGGAATCGTAGGATGTTTCCCGGATACTGTTGTCATCTCGCGTGCAAGTGATGAGTATTGATTTCCATTTTGCAAGTGTTTCTCTTGTGCATTGAAAGAGCTCCAACTAGCGCGCCAACTGTGTACTGAAAATCCCAGCTGGGTAATTTGAAATTTGCTTAAAGGTTCGGTTGTTGTTTTGTTGTGGTATTGTGATTGTTGTGGTTTATCTGTTAATCTGATCTGTTAATCCACATATTTTTTGGGTTACTAAAAGAAAGAAAGAAAGAAGGAAACAAGAAATCACACAATCAAAAGAGTTGGAGAAATAAATAAATGTTTATTTGATTTATATATATATATATTTCTTTGAGTTTTTTCTTCTCTGAGATTTGTTATTTTCAATTTAAGGGTGACAGAATAATATACTGTATATTACCAAATAGAAAACATAAATCTGACACAATTAAGTGAAGGTCTGAGATCTGGGTTTTGTGTTTTAAAGTTAAAGTTTAACATTAGGAAATTGTGGCCTAACTAAAGTGGTTTTGAGTACTTACCAGGTGGGAGGGCTACATTTTGTGGGGGCTCGTCCAAGGGATCACTCAGATTATTCAGATTTTGTTTTCAGAAATTGTGACCCTGTATGTTCTAAAAAATTTTTTACATAGAATTCTTGAAAAAAACAATGTCTAAACAAAGTTAATGATTAACAGCATTGCCTGTTTTTTGTTTGTTTGTTGATCAAATATTGTTAATGACACACAAGTGAGACAAAATGGATGTTAATAAGATTGTTGCATGGTGCACAGAGAAATATGTTGAGCTTGACAGAGTTCTTATTCTGAACAATGTTCCTGCAGATTGTGATGACAAAACAGTCTATAGGGTGCTTGATGCTGTACTGGGAATTGGAAAATGCAAAGTGAGGGATCAGCTTTTGGATAAGACTAAGCAACACAAGTCTGTTTTGGTAGAAACAGCTGATATTGTTTCCAAGACGTCTATCCCTGCAGAGCTTGGAGGCCCTGAAGTAGGCTCCTGGTACACACAAGTTGTTCATGTTGCTGCTGAGGCACCCAAACAGAACAGAGAAGATGAGTTTCAGTTTAAGCTGATGTCTTTTCTCCAAAAAGAGGGTAAATCACTAGCTGACATTCCAAGTTCTGTTCCCTCTGCACCTGATCTTAACACTAAGCTCGTTGATGCAATAAACTCTCTTGTTCAAACATGTCACGTGGCTTCATCTGAGGAGAGAGTCGCATATAGAAAGTTGCGTCCTTTCTCAGGGTCTATCCCAACTCCTCCTGGAGAAGATGAATATGAGGTTTGGGTAGAGCAGACTACCCACATTTTGGAAGAATGGCAGTGCATTGAGCATGTGAAGAAACAAAGGCTAGTGGAGTGTCTAAGAGGTCCTGCTGCGGACATTGTAAGATTTGAGAAAACTGGTAACCCATTTGCTACATTCAGTGACTATCTTAGTGCACTAGAATCTGCGTTTGGCACTACTGAGGATGCTGCAGATTTGATGTTAAAGTTTCGCAGCACTTACCAGAACGAAGGAGAGAAGCTCTCGGCCTACATACTGAGATTGGACAGGATGTTGCATAGTATGCTGAGGAAGAAAGGCATTGAATATTCTGACATGAATCACCTTCGAATGCAACAAATAGTCAGAGGTGCCCTTTCCAGTGATCTAGTTGCTATGCGCTTGAGAATGACTCACAAGTTGTCTCCACCTCCCCCTTTTAACAAGTTAATGAAAGAGGTGAGAGAGGAAGAAACTCTTTTACAAGAGAGGAATTCAGCACAGTCCAATGCAGCTGTCTCTGTGGTGTCCCTTTCGAGAGATGGGTCGTCTGTTAACACTAACTTGGGTGAGTCAGAAGTAGAAAAGCTGAAGAAAGAGATAAGGGGACTTAAAAATGAAGTGTCTCGTCTGACCGCTGCTGTAAAAGAACCTATAACCCAAGATCATCCTGCTGTGCACAGTCTACCTGCGGCTGCAGAGAGCACAATTTCTAGACCAGTGAACAAAGCTAATATCTTCTGTTACAGATGCGGAGAAGATGGGCATATGAAGCGTGATTGTACAGGCGAGGAAAATCTCAGGAAAGTGAACCAACGACTCATAAAAATGAGACAGCCATCGGGAAACTTTTCCGGGGCTCGGTAAAGGAACGGACCGAAGCTCCGGGAGGAACACGTTCCACCAAGTGCAAGAGAGTCAAAGTAAAGCCAGCAGTTCTGCCTAGTGGGCTAGTGGGACCTAGCTCTATTTTTCCTATTAAAGTGGAAGGGGTCTCTGCTAAGGCTTTGTTAGACAGTGGATCGCAGGTAACTCTGCTATACAGATCTTTCTATGAGAAACACTTAAAGCATCTGCCTTTGACGCCCATAGAAAATTTGGAGCTATGGGGACTGAGCACACAGCGATACCCATATGATGGCTGTATGTCTTTGAGGCTGGAGTTTCCAGGGTCTGTGGCAGGAGTGTCAGAATCCATAGATGCACTTGTGTTGGTCTGTCCCGATCCTGTCAAAAACGGAGATGTTAACATTCTAGTGGGAACAAACACTTCAATGGTAAAGAGGCTGGTAGAAGTATGCAGAGACAAGGTTGGAAATGATTTCCTTCACACTTTGACTGTTCACCCTGAGATCAGAAACGCTTATGAACGAGTAATTGCACGTGAAAAGTGTGATGATGATGATGACCGCAGGGGGACTGTTTGGTATCTTCGTCCAAAACCAGTGAAATTGCCTCCAGGGGAAAGTGCTAGGGTTTATGGGACCCTGAAATATCCTAAGGGTCTGTTCGATAAAGCCATGTTAGTAGATAAGCCTGAGGAAGTTCGATTTCCTGATGAGCTGCTAGTAACGGCTGAAGTGCAGTCTGCCACCGTTGTCCAGTCACACAGGATTGGAGTTACAGTCAGAAATGTCTCTTCTCACCCAGTGATGATTACAAGAGGAATGCCAATTGCTCATGTGTTTCCAGTAGATGTGGTGTCTACAGCCTCCAAGTCACAAGAGAACAGAGGACAGGATGGATTGAATCAGTATTCC
Organism: Paramisgurnus dabryanus; assembly: GCF_030506205.2. Taxonomy (NCBI): domain Eukaryota; kingdom Metazoa; phylum Chordata; class Actinopteri; order Cypriniformes; family Cobitidae; genus Paramisgurnus; species Paramisgurnus dabryanus. The sequence goes on along the minus strand of NC_133338.1, from coordinate 4,633,057 downwards.
TTTTCCTTTGGAGATTCCCCTCTGACTGAAGAATGGAAACAGCGGCTGACTAAAAAGATGTTGGAGAGGAAAGCTGTTTTTTCTTGTGATGAATTTGATGTGGGATGTTCGAAAAGTACACAACATCACATTCGACTGACTGAAGATAAGCCTTTTCGAGAGCGATCACGACGGCTTCCTCCAGCTGATTTGGAAGATGTCAGGCAACATCTGGAGAAGTTGAAAGAGGCAGGGGTCATAACCGAGTCCAGGAGTCCCTATGCATCTCCGATTGTTGTCGTCCGTAAAAAGAATGGTCAGATTAGGATGTGTGTGGATTATAGAACTTTGAATCGGCGTACAGTACCCGACCAATATACCGTTCCACGAATAGAAGATGCCTTGGCTTGCCTGAATGGGAGCAAGTGGTTCAGTGTATTGGACCTTAGGAGCGGGTACTACCAGATTCCCATGAGTGAAGCTGACCAAGAAAAAACAGCTTTCATTTGCCCGGTGGGATTTTATCAGTTCCAGAGGATGCCACAGGGAATTTCTGGAGCTCCGTCGACTTTTCAAAGAGTCATGGAAAAGACGGTAGGCGACATGAATCTCCTAGAGGTGTTGGTTTACTTGGACGACCTCATTGTGTTTGGAAGGACTTTAGAGGAACATGAGGAGAGGTTAATGAAGGTGTTGGACCGGTTACAGAGTGAAGGATTAAAGCTTTCTTTGGACAAGTGTACCTTTTGTCAGACTTCTGTCAGCTATGTCGGACACATTGTGTCTCAAGATGGTGTTTCCACAGATCCCGCAAAGATCGAAGCTGTGAAAACTTGGCCTCGACCGCAGAATGTGTCAGAGCTCCGTTCGTTTTTGGGTTTCTGTGGATATTACAGAAGATTTGTAAAAGACTATTCAAAGGTGTCCTACCCTCTAAATCAGCTGTTGCAAGGTTGCTTGCCTGTAGTCAGCTTGAAGAAGATAAAAGCAGGATCCTGCCCAGAACGAGTGGTGTACAAAGCCTCGGATCCATTTGGTAACAGATGGACTGACACCTGTGAAACAGCATTTAATGAGTTAAAGGTGAGACTTACACAAGCTCCTCTGTTGGTTTTCGCCAATCCTCAGCTCCCGTACGTCCTACATGTTGATGCCTGTTGTGAAGGTTTGGGTGGCGTCCTGTACCAAGATCAAGGACAAGGGTTAAGGCCTGTGGCTTTTGTCAGCCGAAGTTTAACACCTTCTGAGAAGAACTACCCAGTCCATAAACTTGAGTTCTTGGCATTAAAGTGGGCAGTTGTTGACAAGCTACATGATTATTTGTATGGAGCTAAATTTGAGGTTCAAACTGACAACAATCCACTCACCTACATCTTGACAACGGCTAAGCTAGATGCAGTGGGACATCGGTGGTTGGCGGCCCTCTCAGCATATGATTTCAGTCTCAAGTACAGGCCTGGCAGACAAAATGTTGATGCTGACGCATTGTCTCGGCGGCCCCATAGGCGAGTGAAGGAGCAGGAGTGGACGAATATCCCATCCTCTGGTGTGAGATCTTTGTGTCAGCTATCAGGAGCAGACCAGTCAAATGGTTTTGCAAGTGCCAATAGGATTGTTGCTTCTCTAGGAGGGTCTCCTAAGGCAGTTCCCAGAGCCTACTGTAATTTAGCTAAGCTAGATGCCTTTAAGATTTCCAATCTGAGTTCTGAGGATTTGTCGCAGGCTCAGAAGGATGATACATGTCTTGGAGAGATTTGGAAAGCTTTGAAAGGAGGAGATCAGACTATGGTCCAAAAAGAAGCTCATAAGGACATCCCTTTGATCTTAAGAGAGTGGGGGCGTTTAGTATTGGAAAATGGATTGATGTATCGGTGCACTCAAGTCCAAGGTCGACCTCGTCGTAAGCAGTTGTGTCTCCCAGAAAAGTTCCATGACGATGTTCTCAAATCCCTTCATGATGATTCTGGACATTTAGGGTTTGACAAGACTTACGGGTTTGTGAAAGAGAGGTTTTATTGGCCCAGGATGAAGGCCTGTGTGGAGAAATATTGTCAGACGTGTGCCAGATGCGTTCAAAGGAAGACTTTGCCAAAGGTAGCTGCGCCTTTGTCACATCTGTCTAGTTCTGGGCCAATGGATCTTGTATGTATGGATTTTCTATCCATAGAACCGGACTCAAGAAACATCTGTAATGTCCTTGTTATCACTGATCACTACACCCGGTATGCACAGGCATTCCCAACTAAGGACCAGAAGGCGTCCACTGTTGCAAAAGTCCTCTGGGAGAGATATTTTGTTCACTATGGATTACCTAAACGTATGCACTCCGACCAGGGACGGGATTTTGAGAGCAAGCTTATCCATGAGTTGTTTGATCTTTTAGGAGTGGAAAAATCCCGTACAACACCGTACCATCCCCAGGGTGATCCGCAACCTGAACGGTTCAACCGAACACTCTTGGACATGTTGGGGACCTTGGATGTGAGGCAGAAAACACATTGGAGCCGGCACATTGGACATCTTGTGCATGTGTATAATTGTAGCCTAAACGAAGCCACAGGATACTCTCCCTACTTTCTTATGTTTGGAAGAGAGGCTAGATTGCCGATCGACCTGAGCTTTGGTGTGTCAAGTGATGGTACGTCTACAAAGTCTTACAGGCGTTTTGTGAAGATCATGCAACAAGAGCTTAAGTCCGCTTATGAGCTAGCCGAGGAAAGTGCTGGAAAGAAAAATGCAGGAAACAAGAGAAGATATGATCAGAGATTGCATTATTGTCACTTGGTACCTGGCGATCGAGTTCTGATCAGAAATCTTGGCCTGCAAGGGAAACACAAGTTGGCTGATCGATGGAGTACTGAGCTTTACATTGTACAGAGCCAAATGCCTCACTTACCTGTGTTCCGTCTAAAGCCTGAGAGTGGAAATGGACCTGTCAAAATTTTGCATAGGAATCACATTCTTCCTATTGGACAAGAGTTGAGACAGCGGCAAGTTCCTGACAGTGTATTGACACCCAAGAGGAGGACTCTGAGACGACGAAAGAATGCAGAACACGATCAAATTCCAGGACAGGAATTGAAGGATGCTCCGGAAATACAAGAGGCAGAAAGAGTTGATCTAAATGATAATGAGAGTTCTGACAGTGAGACTGAAATGTACAGAGTGTGTTTTCCAAAACCTCAAGCCCGGCAGTTAACACCTGCAGAAATAGAAACAACTTCAGATTCAGTGGTTTTCAAACCTGTCCATGATAATGTGGAATGCTTTGATGAAGAGATTGGTGTTTTGCAAAGAGCAGAGACAGATGAATCTGTAGAATCAAGTTCAAGACTGCTATTAGAGAACATATCTGACAATTTGCTAAATGTGAACCAAGAAACAAATGCTGCCAGTTCTGTACAAGATCAGTTGTGTATAGATCAGAGTGAGGGACATAATACTATCTCTGATAATGTACTTGAAATGGGAAAAAGGCCTCAGAGAGACAAAGTTGTGCCTAAGAGGTTTACATATGATACTCTAGGTGTTCCAAAATGGGAGCCAGTGCATGCTCGAGCAAAAGTTGTGAATCCTGTTAGATATTGTTCTACAGTTTATTTGTTGATGAATGTTCCCTCCAAATTGAGTGCTTATACAGTCAAGTTAAAGTAAAGCCTGTAAATTGAAGCATTCAGTCATTATGGTTCAAAGGTGTATTTGTAATAGTCTTTTACTTGGTTACCTGAGTAAATGTGCCATCTATACGAAAATTGTAAGAGACTTTACTTGATACTGTGTGAGTGATAGTTTCTATGATGTACATTTCATCATTGTGCAAAAGCAAATATTTTCCCTTTTATTTTTCTTCGTTATGAGGACATAACGATTCTTGGTAAGGGGAGAATGTAGAACCCTGCACAAATGTGTATATTAAGTATTTTGGATTCATGTGAATAAGAAAGAAGAGAGTTGCATTATTGGTATGTAAGTTTAAAAAGGCTGATCTTGTGTTTTTTTTTTTATATATAATACCTGTACTTACCAGATTTGTAAAATGTATATATGTTGGGAAAAATATGCCATGATTATTGGATGGTGTTTTCAGTATAACCAATAAGAACTGTGTATTTTGACCTTTGGGAGTTGAAGGGGAGGGGCGAGAGAATTCAAGGAAGAGAGCGCCACGTTTTTTTGGGTGTGTGGGAAAGAGACGGAAACAAATGTGTTGAACGTGTCGTGAATAGAAATTGCTGCAGTTACGTTCATAGACATTACCGGTGGCAGCTGAAACTGTAGAGAGTTGACTGTAAGTTGCTTTATCGGAGAAACGAGTGAAACATCAGTTTTCTTTTGCTGCAAGAGATCGCTTGGAAAGAAAGCAGAGCGGCACTCACACACACACACCTGAATCACACGTGAGTTGCGAGACGAGAGACTTCGCACTAGGACTCCACGTGAGATTGTGCTGTTTGTGATCGTTATGTTTATTTGTTTATTAGCCTAAGATATAGAAATCGTTCCGGAAGAATAATACTCGCGTTTATTTTCTTACGCCTAGTATTATAGTTAAGGAGTATTTGTTTGCAACCCGGAAGACTATACACGCGTGTTTATTTCATTATTGCACTGAATATAGTACAGGTTAGTGTGCCTAAGAGCTACCGTGAATGCTTGTGGTTTTAACAACACGGAGAGATCGTCAACAAGTTCTGGGTGGATCTTCGCGGATTCATCTGTCCATCTCGGAGAGGAAGGAGTTAATCGGAGTGCATTCAACGGAATCGTAGGATGTTTCCCGGATACTGTTGTCATCTCGCGTGCAAGTGATGAGTATTGATTTCCATTTTGCAAGTGTTTCTCTTGTGCATTGAAAGAGCTCCAACTAGCGCGCCAACTGTGTACTGAAAATCCCAGCTGGGTAATTTGAAATTTGCTTAAAGGTTCGGTTGTTGTTTTGTTGTGGTATTGTGATTGTTGTGGTTTATCTGTTAATCTGATCTGTTAATCCACATATTTTTTGGGTTACTAAAAGAAAGAAAGAAAGAAGGAAACAAGAAATCACACAATCAAAAGAGTTGGAGAAATAAATAAATGTTTATTTGATTTATATATATATATATTTCTTTGAGTTTTTTCTTCTCTGAGATTTGTTATTTTCAATTTAAGGGTGACAGAATAATATACTGTATATTACCAAATAGAAAACATAAATCTGACACAATTAAGTGAAGGTCTGAGATCTGGGTTTTGTGTTTTAAAGTTAAAGTTTAACATTAGGAAATTGTGGCCTAACTAAAGTGGTTTTGAGTACTTACCAGGTGGGAGGGCTACATTTTGTGGGGGCTCGTCCAAGGGATCACTCAGATTATTCAGATTTTGTTTTCAGAAATTGTGACCCTGTATGTTCTAAAAAATTTTTTACATAGAATTCTTGAAAAAAACAATGTCTAAACAAAGTTAATGATTAACAGCATTGCCTGTTTTTTGTTTGTTTGTTGATCAAATATTGTTAATGACACACAAGTGAGACAAAATGGATGTTAATAAGATTGTTGCATGGTGCACAGAGAAATATGTTGAGCTTGACAGAGTTCTTATTCTGAACAATGTTCCTGCAGATTGTGATGACAAAACAGTCTATAGGGTGCTTGATGCTGTACTGGGAATTGGAAAATGCAAAGTGAGGGATCAGCTTTTGGATAAGACTAAGCAACACAAGTCTGTTTTGGTAGAAACAGCTGATATTGTTTCCAAGACGTCTATCCCTGCAGAGCTTGGAGGCCCTGAAGTAGGCTCCTGGTACACACAAGTTGTTCATGTTGCTGCTGAGGCACCCAAACAGAACAGAGAAGATGAGTTTCAGTTTAAGCTGATGTCTTTTCTCCAAAAAGAGGGTAAATCACTAGCTGACATTCCAAGTTCTGTTCCCTCTGCACCTGATCTTAACACTAAGCTCGTTGATGCAATAAACTCTCTTGTTCAAACATGTCACGTGGCTTCATCTGAGGAGAGAGTCGCATATAGAAAGTTGCGTCCTTTCTCAGGGTCTATCCCAACTCCTCCTGGAGAAGATGAATATGAGGTTTGGGTAGAGCAGACTACCCACATTTTGGAAGAATGGCAGTGCATTGAGCATGTGAAGAAACAAAGGCTAGTGGAGTGTCTAAGAGGTCCTGCTGCGGACATTGTAAGATTTGAGAAAACTGGTAACCCATTTGCTACATTCAGTGACTATCTTAGTGCACTAGAATCTGCGTTTGGCACTACTGAGGATGCTGCAGATTTGATGTTAAAGTTTCGCAGCACTTACCAGAACGAAGGAGAGAAGCTCTCGGCCTACATACTGAGATTGGACAGGATGTTGCATAGTATGCTGAGGAAGAAAGGCATTGAATATTCTGACATGAATCACCTTCGAATGCAACAAATAGTCAGAGGTGCCCTTTCCAGTGATCTAGTTGCTATGCGCTTGAGAATGACTCACAAGTTGTCTCCACCTCCCCCTTTTAACAAGTTAATGAAAGAGGTGAGAGAGGAAGAAACTCTTTTACAAGAGAGGAATTCAGCACAGTCCAATGCAGCTGTCTCTGTGGTGTCCCTTTCGAGAGATGGGTCGTCTGTTAACACTAACTTGGGTGAGTCAGAAGTAGAAAAGCTGAAGAAAGAGATAAGGGGACTTAAAAATGAAGTGTCTCGTCTGACCGCTGCTGTAAAAGAACCTATAACCCAAGATCATCCTGCTGTGCACAGTCTACCTGCGGCTGCAGAGAGCACAATTTCTAGACCAGTGAACAAAGCTAATATCTTCTGTTACAGATGCGGAGAAGATGGGCATATGAAGCGTGATTGTACAGGCGAGGAAAATCTCAGGAAAGTGAACCAACGACTCATAAAAATGAGACAGCCATCGGGAAACTTTTCCGGGGCTCGGTAAAGGAACGGACCGAAGCTCCGGGAGGAACACGTTCCACCAAGTGCAAGAGAGTCAAAGTAAAGCCAGCAGTTCTGCCTAGTGGGCTAGTGGGACCTAGCTCTATTTTTCCTATTAAAGTGGAAGGGGTCTCTGCTAAGGCTTTGTTAGACAGTGGATCGCAGGTAACTCTGCTATACAGATCTTTCTATGAGAAACACTTAAAGCATCTGCCTTTGACGCCCATAGAAAATTTGGAGCTATGGGGACTGAGCACACAGCGATACCCATATGATGGCTGTATGTCTTTGAGGCTGGAGTTTCCAGGGTCTGTGGCAGGAGTGTCAGAATCCATAGATGCACTTGTGTTGGTCTGTCCCGATCCTGTCAAAAACGGAGATGTTAACATTCTAGTGGGAACAAACACTTCAATGGTAAAGAGGCTGGTAGAAGTATGCAGAGACAAGGTTGGAAATGATTTCCTTCACACTTTGACTGTTCACCCTGAGATCAGAAACGCTTATGAACGAGTAATTGCACGTGAAAAGTGTGATGATGATGATGACCGCAGGGGGACTGTTTGGTATCTTCGTCCAAAACCAGTGAAATTGCCTCCAGGGGAAAGTGCTAGGGTTTATGGGACCCTGAAATATCCTAAGGGTCTGTTCGATAAAGCCATGTTAGTAGATAAGCCTGAGGAAGTTCGATTTCCTGATGAGCTGCTAGTAACGGCTGAAGTGCAGTCTGCCACCGTTGTCCAGTCACACAGGATTGGAGTTACAGTCAGAAATGTCTCTTCTCACCCAGTGATGATTACAAGAGGAATGCCAATTGCTCATGTGTTTCCAGTAGATGTGGTGTCTACAGCCTCCAAGTCACAAGAGAACAGAGGACAGGATGGATTGAATCAGTATTCCTTTTCCTTTGGAGATTCCCCTCTGACTGAAGAATGGAAACAGCGGCTGACTAAAAAGATGTTGGAGAGGAAAGCTGTTTTTTCTTGTGATGAATTTGATGTGGGATGTTCGAAAAGTACACAACATCACATTCGACTGACTGAAGATAAGCCTTTTCGAGAGCGATCACGACGGCTTCCTCCAGCTGATTTGGAAGATGTCAGGCAACATCTGGAGAAGTTGAAAGAGGCAGGGGTCATAACCGAGTCCAGGAGTCCCTATGCATCTCCGATTGTTGTCGTCCGTAAAAAGAATGGTCAGATTAGGATGTGTGTGGATTATAGAACTTTGAATCGGCGTACAGTACCCGACCAATATACCGTTCCACGAATAGAAGATGCCTTGGCTTGCCTGAATGGGAGCAAGTGGTTCAGTGTATTGGACCTTAGGAGCGGGTACTACCAGATTCCCATGAGTGAAGCTGACCAAGAAAAAACAGCTTTCATTTGCCCGGTGGGATTTTATCAGTTCCAGAGGATGCCACAGGGAATTTCTGGAGCTCCGTCGACTTTTCAAAGAGTCATGGAAAAGACGGTAGGCGACATGAATCTCCTAGAGGTGTTGGTTTACTTGGACGACCTCATTGTGTTTGGAAGGACTTTAGAGGAACATGAGGAGAGGTTAATGAAGGTGTTGGACCGGTTACAGAGTGAAGGATTAAAGCTTTCTTTGGACAAGTGTACCTTTTGTCAGACTTCTGTCAGCTATGTCGGACACATTGTGTCTCAAGATGGTGTTTCCACAGATCCCGCAAAGATCGAAGCTGTGAAAACTTGGCCTCGACCGCAGAATGTGTCAGAGCTCCGTTCGTTTTTGGGTTTCTGTGGATATTACAGAAGATTTGTAAAAGACTATTCAAAGGTGTCCTACCCTCTAAATCAGCTGTTGCAAGGTTGCTTGCCTGTAGTCAGCTTGAAGAAGATAAAAGCAGGATCCTGCCCAGAACGAGTGGTGTACAAAGCCTCGGATCCATTTGGTAACAGATGGACTGACACCTGTGAAACAGCATTCAATGAGTTAAAGGTGAGACTTACACAAGCTCCTCTGTTGGTTTTCGCCAATCCTCAGCTCCCGTACGTCCTACATGTTGATGCCTGTTGTGAAGGTTTGGGTGGCGTCCTGTACCAAGATCAAGGACAAGGGTTAAGGCCTGTGGCTTTTGTCAGCCGAAGTTTAACACCTTCTGAGAAGAACTACCCAGTCCATAAACTTGAGTTCTTGGCATTAAAGTGGGCAGTTGTTGACAAGCTACATGATTATTTGTATGGAGCTAAATTTGAGGTTCAAACTGACAACAATCCACTCACCTACATCTTGACAACGGCTAAGCTAGATGCAGTGGGACATCGGTGGTTGGCGGCCCTCTCAGCATATGATTTCAGTCTCAAGTACAGGCCTGGCAGACAAAATGTTGATGCTGACGCATTGTCTCGGCGGCCCCATAGGCGAGTGAAGGAGCAGGAGTGGACGAATATCCCATCCTCTGGTGTGAGATCTTTGTGTCAGCTATCAGGAGCAGACCAGTCAAATGGTTTTGCAAGTGCCAATAGGATTGTTGCTTCTCTAGGAGGGTCTCCTAAGGCAGTTCCCAGAGCCTACTGTAATTTAGCTAAGCTAGATGCCTTTAAGATTTCCAATCTGAGTTCTGAGGATTTGTCGCAGGCTCAGAAGGATGATACATGTCTTGGAGAGATTTGGAAAGCTTTGAAAGGAGGAGATCAGACTATGGTCCAAAAAGAAGCTCATAAGGACATCCCTTTGATCTTAAGAGAGTGGGGGCGTTTAGTATTGGAAAATGGATTGATGTATCGGTGCACTCAAGTCCAAGGTCGACCTCGTCGTAAGCAGTTGTGTCTCCCAGAAAAGTTCCATGACGATGTTCTCAAATCCCTTCATGATGATTCTGGACATTTAGGGTTTGACAAGACTTACGGGTTTGTGAAAGAGAGGTTTTATTGGCCCAGGATGAAGGCCTGTGTGGAGAAATATTGTCAGACGTGTGCCAGATGCGTTCAAAGGAAGACTTTGCCAAAGGTAGCTGCGCCTTTGTCACATCTGTCTAGTTCTGGGCCAATGGATCTTGTATGTATGGATTTTCTATCCATAGAACCGGACTCAAGAAACATCTGTAATGTCCTTGTTATCACTGATCACTACACCCGGTATGCACAGGCATTCCCAACTAAGGACCAGAAGGCGTCCACTGTTGCAAAAGTCCTCTGGGAGAGATATTTTGTTCACTATGGATTACCTAAACGTATGCACTCCGACCAGGGACGGGATTTTGAGAGCAAGCTTATCCATGAGTTGTTTGATCTTTTAGGAGTGGAAAAATCCCGTACAACACCGTACCATCCCCAGGGTGATCCGCAACCTGAACGGTTCAACCGAACACTCTTGGACATGTTGGGGACCTTGGATGTGAGGCAGAAAACACATTGGAGCCGGCACATTGGACATCTTGTGCATGTGTATAATTGTAGCCTAAACGAAGCCACAGGATACTCTCCCTACTTTCTTATGTTTGGAAGAGAGGCTAGATTGCCGATCGACCTGAGCTTTGGTGTGTCAAGTGATGGTACGTCTACAAAGTCTTACAGGCGTTTTGTGAAGATCATGCAACAAGAGCTTAAGTCCGCTTATGAGCTAGCCGAGGAAAGTGCTGGAAAGAAAAATGCAGGAAACAAGAGAAGATATGATCAGAGATTGCATTATTGTCACTTGGTACCTGGCGATCGAGTTCTGATCAGAAATCTTGGCCTGCAAGGGAAACACAAGTTGGCTGATCGATGGAGTACTGAGCTTTACATTGTACAGAGCCAAATGCCTCACTTACCTGTGTTCCGTCTAAAGCCTGAGAGTGGAAATGGACCTGTCAAAATTTTGCATAGGAATCACATTCTTCCTATTGGACAAGAGTTGAGACAGCGGCAAGTTCCTGACAGTGTATTGACACCCAAGAGGAGGACTCTGAGACGACGAAAGAATGCAGAACACGATCAAATTCCAGGACAGGAATTGAAGGATGCTCCGGAAATACAAGAGGCAGAAAGAGTTGATCTAAATGATAATGAGAGTTCTGACAGTGAGACTGAAATGTACAGAGTGTGTTTTCCAAAACCTCAAGCCCGGCAGTTAACACCTGCAGAAATAGAAACAACTTCAGATTCAGTGGTTTTCGAACCTGTCCATGATAATGTGGAATGCTTTGATGAAGAGATTGGTGTTTTGCAAAGAGCAGAGACAGATGAATCTGTAGAATCAAGTTCAAGACTGCTATTAGAGAACATATCTGACAATTTGCTAAATGTGAACCAAGAAACAAATGCTGCCAGTTCTGTACAAGATCAGTTGTGTATAGATCAGAGTGAGGGACATAATACTATCTCTGATAATGTACTTGAAATGGGAAAAAGGCCTCAGAGAGACAAAGTTGTGCCTAAGAGGTTTACATATGATACTCTAGGTGTTCCAAAATGGGAGCCAGTGCATGCTCGAGCAAAAGTTGTGAATCCTGTTAGATATTGTTCTACAGTTTATTTGTTGATGAATGTTCCCTCCAAATTGAGTGCTTATACAGTCAAGTTAAAGTAAAGCCTGTAAATTGAAGCATTCAGTCATTATGGTTCAAAGGTGTATTTGTAATAGTCTTTTACTTGGTTACCTGAGTAAATGTGCCATCTATACGAAAATTGTAAGAGACTTTACTTGATACTGTGTGAGTGATAGTTTCTATGATGTACATTTCATCATTGTGCAAAAGCAAATATTTTCCCTTTTATTTTTCTTCGTTATGAGGACATAACGATTCTTGGTAAGGGGAGAATGTAGAACCCTGCACAAATGTGTATATTAAGTATTTTGGATTCATGTGAATAAGAAAGAAGAGAGTTGCATTATTGGTATGTAAGTTTAAAAAGGCTGATCTTGTGTTTTTTTTTTTATATATAATACCTGTACTTACCAGATTTGTAAAATGTATATATGTTGGGAAAAATATGCCATGATTATTGGATGGTGTTTTCAGTATAACCAATAAGAACTGTGTATTTTGACCTTTGGGAGTTGAAGGGGAGGGGCGAGAGAATTCAAGGAAGAGAGCGCCACGTTTTTTTGGGTGTGTGGGAAAGAGACGGAAACAAATGTGTTGAACGTGTCGTGAATAGAAATTGCTGCAGTTACGTTCATAGACATTACCGGTGGCAGCTGAAACTGTAGAGAGTTGACTGTAAGTTGCTTTATCGGAGAAACGAGTGAAACATCAGTTTTCTTTTGCTGCAAGAGATCGCTTGGAAAGAAAGCAGAGCGGCACTCACACACACACACCTGAATCACACGTGAGTTGCGAGACGAGAGACTTCGCACTAGGACTCCACGTGAGATTGTGCTGTTTGTGATCGTTATGTTTATTTGTTTATTAGCCTAAGATATAGAAATCGTTCCGGAAGAATAATACTCGCGTTTATTTTCTTACGCCTAGTATTATAGTTAAGGAGTATTTGTTTGCAACCCGGAAGACTATACACGCGTGTTTATTTCATTATTGCACTGAATATAGTACAGGTTAGTGTGCCTAAGAGCTACCGTGAATGCTTGTGGTTTTAACAACACGGAGAGATCGTCAACAAGTTCTGGGTGGATCTTCGCGGATTCATCTGTCCATCTCGGAGAGGAAGGAGTTAATCGGAGTGCATTCAACGGAATCGTAGGATGTTTCCCGGATACTGTTGTCATCTCGCGTGCAAGTGATGAGTATTGATTTCCATTTTGCAAGTGTTTCTCTTGTGCATTGAAAGAGCTCCAACTAGCGCGCCAACTGTGTACTGAAAATCCCAGCTGGGTAATTTGAAATTTGCTTAAAGGTTCGGTTGTTGTTTTGTTGTGGTATTGTGATTGTTGTGGTTTATCTGTTAATCTGATCTGTTAATCCACATATTTTTTGGGTTACTAAAAGAAAGAAAGAAAGAAGGAAACAAGAAATCACACAATCAAAAGAGTTGGAGAAATAAATAAATGTTTATTTGATTTATATATATATATTTCTTTGAGTTTTTTCTTCTCTGAGATTTGTTATTTTCAATTTAAGGGTGACAGAATAATATACTGTATATTACCAAATAGAAAACATAAATCTGACACAATTAAGTGAAGGTCTGAGATCTGGGTTTTGTGTTTTAAAGTTAAAGTTTAACATTAGGAAATTGTGGCCTAACTAAAGTGGTTTTGAGTACTTACCAGGTGGGAGGGCTACAAGCAAATAATTTTAAACAACATTTACAATGTAATAGTTATTTTTTAATATAAATAAACAAATGTTATATCATGACCATGCTGTTGGATTTATGGCATTCAAGCTCATACATTTAAAGCCATAAGTGACTTTGTGTTCTGTTTTGGCGGTTGCCCACGATTTTCTAACGTTTCTTATTTTTCAAATCCTCACAATCTCACCTTTTAATTTTGTAGGTTTATTTTCTTGTCATTTATTTTTAATCCTTGTTTTTGCATTTCTTACTGTGGTATGCTGGTGGGAAATAAAATATTTTGTTTTTGGCTTATTTATATACAAAAAGTAATGTCTGAAGAAATTGTGATGCTTGCTGTGGCAAAACTTGCGACGTTCTGTTTGCTAACATGAGTCAAAAGAGCACACACACGTTCTGATTCAGAGATAGGTCCTGCTTAATGGTTGCTAGGGTATTCTGTTTGGTTTCTAGGGTGTTGCTATGCAGTTGCTAGGGTACCCGAGATGATTGCTAGGCTGTTGCTTTGCAGTTGCTATGCGGTTGCAAGGGCGTTGCTGTGCAGTTGCTAAGGTACCCGAGGTAGTTGCTAGGGAGTGAATTTACTTCCATCAATGATTACATTCCAAGCATGAAGGAAACAAGGTCACCCACATGTCTCTTTTGAAACAGAGATATAGGCCTTGCTAACTGGTTGCTAGAGTACTTTGTTTGGTTGCTAGAGAGATAATTGACATCCAACAATGATAATGCTTAGTGATACAAGCCAACCCCCATCTCTATGATGTATAATAATAGTTAAAGGAATATTTTATTTTCTTAAAAGAAAAATCCAGATAATTTACTCACCACCATGCCAAAATGTTGATGTCTTTCTTTGTTCAGTCGAGAAGAAATTTTGTTTTTTGAGGAAAACATTGCAGGATTTTTCTCATTTTAATGGACTTTAATAGAGCCCAACATTTAATACTTAACTCAACACTTAATAGTTTTTTTCAACGGAGTTTCAAAGGACTCTAAACGATCTCAAACGAGGCATAAGGGTCTTATCTAGCAAAACGATTGTCATTTTTGACAATAAAAATAACAAATATACACTTTTAAAGCACAACGTCTTGTTTAAATCCGGTCGTGATGCGCCAACGTGACCCCACGCAATACGTCATGACGTCAAGAGGTCACAGAGGACGAACGCGAAAACTCCGCCCCAGTGTTTACAAGTGTGTTGAAAGAGGACCGTTCCTACGTTGTTGTATGTCAACTGATACTAATTAATGTCTTTGTGTCAGTTTATTGTTTACAATGGTCCGCAAATGTGCGTTTTATATATGTAACACGTGACCTCCCTATGTCACTACGCATTTACGTTAGGTCACGTTGGACCGGATTTAGACGAGAAGTTGTGCTTTAAAAGTGTATATTTGTTATTTTTATTGTCAATAATGAGACAATTATGCCTCGTTTGGGATCGTTTATAGTCCTTTGAAACTCAGTTGAAAAAAACTGTTAAGTGTTGAGTTAAGTATTAAATGTTGGGCTCTATTAACGTCCGTTAAAATGACAAAAATCCTGCAATGTTTTCCTCAAAAAACATAATTTCTTCTCGACTGAACAAAGAAAGACATCAACATTTTGGATGACATGGTCGTGAGTAAATTATCTGGATTTTTCTTTTAAGAAAATTGAATATTCCTTTAATGCAAGCACCACTAAGTCTACAATGTTTAAAATTATTACAGTTATGACAATATTTTTGTTGAGTTTATAATGTAATACATTTCTTATTATGTAATAATTTTAATGCATTATAAGCTCAATATTATTTTACATTTTAAAACATTACAATAATAATGTAATAATTATAACATTATGTGCAGTTATTACTTTATGAGTTGCTACAAGCATCATGTATAAAAAATATCCCAGGGCACAGTAGTTTAATTTTATTCAGTAGCTCAGATCACTGCAGACAGATTCATAATATAGTCATAACCTTTCTGGCAGATTGTCATTTGGCATCTCTGGACTGGCAATCCACCCGTTTTGTCTCAGCCTTTTCCTCGGGCCTGTACATAGTCGACAAGCTAATGATCCAATTATCTGTCAGTCTCAAATTCTACGTGTTTCTGCACCTTCAGATTCTGCCAATCACAGAATTATTATCATTCATGACTTTTATACACCAACCTCTTTTTTTCTAAACAACTAACCCTAAGTCTCATACTTCAGACTAAATCAAACCTTTAACGGTGTTAATTTTTGAAACAAAGCTATAGTGGGTTTTAACACCATATAATGGAGAAAGAAATCCTTTACACTGAGCGACGCTAAAGATATTTTACTCAAGAAACGTCACATCTATTGCTTTGAATGGGAGAGATCACACCTGTAAAATGGCCGTTCTACCAAAGGAAGTCCAGCCTTACAGTAAAAGAGCCAATCGTCAACGGTTAAATGCATTCTAAGCGAATCTGCGAGACGTTCGTTTTTGTTGAAGTTTGAATTGTTTTCAAACAGACGGAGTGTAGCTAACTCCTCCCCCTCCCTTCCGTGCTTTCATGAATGCGCCCAACCCCCATCCCCAAATCCTTTTTGTTGTTTATTGGCTGGAACACTTTGTTTTGTTTTGTGGTGCTAGGTTTGGCCCCTATGTTGATATTGCCGTTTGTGAAGCCTGGGCTGTCTACAGAGATCGCGTTTTTTTACAGTTTGATCAGCGGACAGGTAGCAAGCAGATAGTGAGGAGATGTTTGCTGTATGTAACAAAAAATGTTTATGGTCTAAAACGCGTCAATTCGCTTAGAGCGCCTTTAAAGAATTAGTACATCCTTTGGGGGAACCGTACGTTAGGGGCTCTGTACAGACTCGACTGTTCTTTGCGACAGTCCCTGACGATTGTTTGCGCATGTGAAGTATCTAGACAGATCTCCCAAACATAGGGCGCAGTGACACGACTTCCTTAAAAAGACTTTGGTGACACGTTGCATATTTGCATGCAACAAAACAGGGTTGTTCCAAGAAAAGTCAGTACAGTTTGACATATTTTGTTGATCTTTTTTTCTTACAGTAAGATCAGGTAAATGTCATGTTTTTAAAAATGTTTTCATGCTACAGTACGTTAGTGTAATTAAATAGTAGTTTATAACATTATTTTCTGATATATCAAAAGAAATGCACAGGATTATACCACCAATGCGGTAATAAAACGAGTGTACCATATTCATGAAAAGTGCCATGTACTGTCACAGAGAGGTTTGGGAATAATTTATGAAGACTCCAGAAGATTCATGCGCAACAAAAGCTCATTAACCTCAACATGGACAGATTCAAACAACCCAAAGGTCTGAATAAATGGCAGCTTGGCATCGCCTTCTGTCCAGTTAACATGACCAAGATAACATTACAGTGAAATGACAGGGGACATTATGCAAATGCTATATTCCCATAACCGTGACCTGTCATCTCTCCATATAATTGCTGATTTATTCTGTGTCGAATTTGAATCAAATTATTTTATTAAAGGGAATTACTACATGAAACTGGTTAAATCACTTTTTTATTGGGGAAAGCTGAAATATTAAAGGGGAGATCAGTGACCATTTGGGTTAATGATTACTTACGTCTTGATTTTTATCATGTAGTCTTTCTACAACATGCTTTTTATTTTTCATGTCCGTCTATGAAAACTCACGACCTGTTATAGTTACATGTACTGACCTAGGACTAAATAATATACCAGACTGAAGGATATTGATGCTCCCGTTTTCGTGCATACTTCTTGAAACAAAGACCAAAAATAACATGGTTGCAGTTTACAAACCTTTTGTATTACACAAAGCCAGAGTCTCTTTAATTATAGACACTTTAGCGATTTCGTTTTACCCAGAAATCAATACAACAAATGCAAGTTAGCATCATGACTGACTGCATCGTTGTGAAGTAACTGGAGATTTGTCGGCATATTCTTTTTAGTTTTAGTAAAAAGTTTTAGTAGGGTGACCATACGTGCCATTTTCCCTGGTCGCATTTGTGAACTGCATTTGTCATCGAGGTACTCACATTTCAGTTAAAAAGATTATAAAGTTACGATTTATTTCTCTTAAGACATAAAATCATTGTAGTTTTATTCTTACTTGAAAAACGGTTGCTTTTCTGAAATAGAACCTAAAATATTAAACCTTGATGATGTATGCGGTTGACAAAATGCGACTTCCGGAGGACGGAGCCGGAATCCTGGCCAGGATGTGTACAGAAAAAGTGGCACATGTGATCACCCTAGTTTTAACCTGTGGTAGATATACAATTTGACCCTTTGTGAATATGTAGACAGCTGTTGTGGTTGTAATTGTTTGAGTTATCAGCTGATCGTTTTAGTGTTTAAAAGATTACTCCACTTTCCTAAGAAAATGTCCTGATAATTTTATCCCCCATGTGATCGAAGATGTTTATGTCATTCTTTCTTCAGTCGAAAATACGTTTTTTTTTTAGAAAAACATTCCAGGATTTTTCTCTGTATAGTGTAAGGAACACAGTGGTATTAAAGGTCCAAATTGCAGTTTCAGTGCAGCTTCAAAGGCTTAAGGATCTTATCTAGCAAAATATTTCCATAAAAAAGTGTTATTTTTAACCACAACGTCTCGTCTTGCACTGGCCCTGTGATGCACAACCTTGTGTATTACGTAGTTACGTCAAAAGGTCAAGGAAGGTATGCAAAACTACTGCCCCACTGTTTGCAAGTCTGTAGAAGGAGAACCGTTCAGTTGTTGTTGTGGAATGACATTAATGTCTTTGTGTCAGTATGGTAATTGTAGTTAAGGGCCTTGTGGACTAATGGATAAGGCGCCTGGTTTTGAACCAGAAAATTGTATGTTTGAGTCCCAGTTTTAACAGGTAGCATCAATGAGTGTGTTAACATGCACAATATGGGCACAGACTTTTATAATGGGGCTTGTGGCAGTGATCAGAATCAACCAATCACATTTAGACTTAAGTTAAATATAAATTAGTACATACCCGCCATCAATTACTGTAAAATAACAGAGCATGCATGCATTCATTCATATGTTAAAAACTGTGATGATGTGAACAGTTGCATAACACAGATGTAGTCAAGAATGCTAGTGTCTCTAAACAAGTATGTAGTCAATAGGTGATGGTTTTGTGTCAGTTTTGTGGGTAAAAGTATGTAAAGATTTGTCCCTTGTTTTAACCAACACTGCAGCATGGCCATTTTGTATCTTAAGGAATTTATGGCCACACTACCTTAGGACTTTGGATGAGAGTAATGGGGGTTTGTCAGCAGTAGGCTCATTTGAGATTAACAAATGCTCCCGTTTTCTTGGATACTTCTTGAAACAAAGACCAAAAATAACATGGTTGCAGTTTACAAACCTTTTGTACTACACAAAGCCAGAGTCTCTTTAATAACAGACACTTTAGCGATTTCGTTTTACCCAGAAATCGATACCACAAATGCAAGTTGGCATCATGACAGACTGCTTGGTGTGAGCGCAATCGCGCCTGAGCGCGATTCAAAAGGTGAAGACGTCAGTTGCGCGACCACTCACCTTCATCTGCCTCCGTAAAAACCTTTTGATGCGCGCAGCAGGGTTACGTGAATGTTCGAGCTGCACACGTGACAGATCAACTAAGCAATATGATAACATGTGAGAGGGCTGTCTGTAATCGCGCACCAAACGACTCCGAATGAAAAACACAGACTTATCATTATGGTGGGTTCCAGTGTTAAGAGAGAGCTTTACTTCCTGCTTTTTTCAAAACAATCGCATCTTGATGACGAAAGCGTGCCCGGACTCGGATCGATAAGAAGAACAGTGTGAGTGCGTGCATCTGGGGGAGTAGGGAGGGGTGACAATCGCGCTGGGGCATGGTTTGGTTTGGATAATGTGAGTGCGCCCTAAGACTGCCCCTTCACTTTTAACATATGGGTGTTGTCCCCATTTTATCTTGTTAAAACTGCGACCCTGGCAGGGCTCAAACCGGCAACCTCTGATCCGGAGTCAGAGGCCAACATATTAGATGAAACACATACTAACAGAATTCACTAATTCCAAGGACTGTGGAAAGTGGTTTGGTTAGTGATATTTACGTTCCATACGGTCAAGTTAGCACTCTGATGTTGGCAACGTCTTCCACTAGCCTGGCTGGGCAGTACTGCAATGAAGAAGTAGTCAGGTTCCGTTCAACAGCCTTGAACATGAAGCGCTGTGGGATGCTGATCTTCTGGAGCACCAAGAGGGTCCTAGCATGTGGAACGTCCATATGTGGCCTTGAAGCTTTTGTAGAAGGTTTTTAACAATCTAAAACACACAAATGAAGGTACCTTGAGAAAAGTTTTTTCTCCTAAGTTTGCTTCAGATGACAATTATTACCATTCTGGACAAGACAATGAGAACACAGTGTGGTCCATTTAGTCACTGAGCATGAGGCCGCAGACTCTGAACTTGCCGTTGATGTTATTGCCTCTATCAGTGAGACCCAGAACGATAGCTTCTCTGTTACAATCTCTCAGGGGAAATTCAGAACGATGATCTTGGGGTGTTAAGGGCGATTTATAGTCGTGCGTAGGTGCTACGCCGTAGCTACGGCGTAGGCTATCCGTAGCCTGTGCGTAGCTCTGCGTAGCCTGACGCGCACCTCACAAAATTCCTAACAGCGCGTCGGACCTACGCGGACCGCAAGCTCTGTGATTGGTCCACCAGAACCCCTCCCGTCAGGTAAAAAAAACTGCGTCATAGGTATTTCCGGTTGAGACGGTGAAAACAAAGATGAGCCAAGTCGAGGAGTGATTTAACTAAAACTGCAACATAAGTCGCTGTTTATTTACTTACATCATTGCTGGTCTTTTCAAATTACACACAACAAGTTGCTATTTTTTCTTCGTTTGTGGGTTAACTTGCTTAGCTTCTTCTTCTGTGACGACTTCTGCTGCTACTGTGGTTACACGCGTGATTACTGCCAACCAGCGGTTTCGCGTGTCTTTGCACGTCGACGCGGACGGCGACGCACAAGTATAAATGAAAACCGACGCGGAACCTACGCCGTCGCTGCTACGCCGTAGGACCTACGCACGAGTATAAATCGCCCTTTACTGTCTCTCAGGGAGCTTCAGAACTTGGTTGATCTGTCATTGTCCCCTACATCAAAGGCAGGAGACTCAGAACAATAGGTGAACTGTTATTGTCTCTCTCCGGGGGAAGACTCAGAACATGGAATGATACGTTTCCTAGTACTTAAACTGGAAACATTGCTATGCTGATGACATGCGACTCCATTTCTCATTCCAACAAGATGATCCCACGGTTTCCGCTCGCATCGTATCTCAGAATCAAATATGTTGTTATCAGTTAATTAAGCACAGTTTTTAGTAGAGCGGTGTCACAAGTGACAACATCCACCATGAATGCAAGAATGATGGGGTGCTATTAATTTCAAGCTGGGTCACATATCAGATTGTTGCTTGGAACATTGGTCACACAGTGGGGGATGTGAGCCAGAACCAATTCACCTGTTAAAACCACGACTCCGGCAGGACTCGAACCTGCAATCTTCTGATCCGAAGTCAGACGCCTTATCCATTAGGCCACGAGGCCAATATGTACAATCTCATTCGGTCTTTGGACAGATCATCTGCACTGCCACTTTCAGGAATATCAAGAGCTTCTGGAGGCGTATCACAACAATTCTTTACCTGTGTTAATAAGTCAGAATGTATGAAATTCAGTTAGACTGCCCCCTCACTTTTAACATATGGGTGTTGTTACCATTTTATCTTGTTAAAACTGTGACCCTGGCAGGACTCAAACCGGCAACCTTCTGATAAAGAGTCAGAGGCCAACATATTAGATGGAACACATACTAACAGAATTCACTAATTCCAAGGACTGTGGAAAGTGGTTTGGTTAGTGATATTTACGTTCCATACGGTCAAGTTAGCACTCTGATGTTGGCAAGGTCTTCCACTAGCATGGCTGGGCAGTAATGCAATGAGGAATTAGTCAGGTTCCGTTCAACAGCCTTGAACATGAAGCGCTGTGGGATGCTGATCTTCTGGAGCACCAAGAAGGTCCTAGCAATGTGGAACATCCAGATGTGGCCTTAAAGCTTTTGCAGAAGGTTTTTAACAATCTAGAACACACAAATGAAGGTACCTTGAGAAAAGTTTTTTCTCCTAAGTTTGCTTCAGATGACAATTATTACCATTCTGGACAAGAAACTGAGAACTCAGTGTGGTCCATTTAGTCACTGAGCATGAGGCCGCAGACTCTGAACTTGCCTTTGATGTTATTGCCTCTATCAGTGAGACCCAGAACGATGGCTTCTCTGTTACAATCTCTCAGGGGAAATTCAGAATGATGATCTTGGGGTGTTACTGTCTTTCAGGGAGCTTCAGAACTTGGTTGATCTGTCATTGTCCCCTACATCAAAGGCAGGAGACTCAGAACAATAGGTGAACTGTTATTGTCTCTCTCCGGGGGAAGACTCAGAACATGGAATGATACGTTTCCTAGTACTTAAGCTGGAAACATTGCGACTCCATTTCTCATTCAAACAAGATGATCCCACGGTTTCCGCTCGCATCGTATCTCAGAATCAAATATGTTGTTATCAGTTAATTAAGCACAGTTTTTAGTAGAGCGGTGTCACAAGTGACAACATCCACCATGAATGCAAGAATGATGGGGTGCTATTAATTTCAAGCTGGGTCACATATCAGATTGTCTCTTGGAACACTGGTCACACAGTGGGGGATGTGAGCCAGAACCAATTGACCTGTTAAAACAGCGACCCCGGCAGGACTCGAACCTGCAATCTTCTGATCCGAAGTCAGACACCTTATCCATTAGGCCACGAGGCCAATATGTACAATCTCATTCGGTCTCTGGAGAGATCATCTGCACTGCCACTTTCAGGAATATCAAGAGCTTCTGGAGGCGTATCACAACACTTCTTTAACTGCGTTAATAAGTCAGAATGTATGAAATTCAGTTAGACTGCCCCCTCACTTTTAACATATGGGTGTTGTTACCATTTTATCTTGTTAAAACTGTGACCCTGGCAGGACTCAAACCGGCAACCTTCTGATAAAGAGTCAGAGGCCAACATATTAGATGGAACACATACTAACAGAATTCACTAATTCCAAGGACTGTGGAAAGTGGTTTGGTTAGTGATATTTATGTTCCATACCGTCAAGTTAGCACTCTGATGTTGGCAAGGTCTTCCACTAGCATGGCTGGGCAGTAATGCAATGAGGAATTAGTCAGGTTCCGTTCAACAGCCTTGAACATGAAGCGCTGTGGGATGCTGATCTTCTGGAGCACCAAGAAGGTCCTAGCAATGTGGAACATCCAGATGTGGCCTTAAAGCTTTTGCAGAAGGTTTTTAACAATCTAGAACACACAAATGAAGGTACCTTGAGAAAAGTTTTTTCTCCTAAGTTTGCTTCAGATGACAATTATTGCCATTCTGGACAAGACAATGAGAACTCAGTGTGGTCCATTTAGTCACTGAGCATAAGGCCGCAGACTCTGAACTTGCCGTTGATGTTATTGCCTCTATCAGTGAGACCCAGAACGATGGCTTCTCTGTTACAATCTCTCAGGGGAAATTCAGAATGATGATCTTGGGGTGTTACTGTCTTTCAGGGAGCTTCAGAACTTGGTTGATCTGTCATATGTCCCCTACATCAAAGGCAGGAGACTCAGAACAATAGGTGAACTGTTATTGTCTCTCTCCGGGGGAAGACTCAGAACATGGAATGATACTGTTACGTTTCCTAGTACTTAAGCTGGAAACATTGCTATGCTGATGACATGCAACTCCATTTCTCATTCAAACAAGATGATCCCACGGTTTCCACTCGCATCGTATATCAGAATCAAATATTTTGTTATCAGTTAATTAAGCACAGTTTTTAGTAGAGCGGTGTCACAAGTAACAACATCCACCATGAATGCAAGAATGATGGGGTGCTATTAATTTCAAGCTGGGTCACATATCAGATTGTTGCTTGGAAGACTGGTCACACAGTGGGGGAGGTGAGCCAGAACCAATTGACCTGTTAAAACTGTGACCCTGGCAGGACTCGAACCTGCAATCTTCTGATCCGAAGTCAGACGCCTTATCCATTAGGCCACGAGGCCAACATGTTCATGTCTAATAGGTCTCTGGACACATCAGCTGTCAGACTTTTAACATACGGGTGCGGACAACATTTTAACCTGTTAAAACTACGACCCCGGCAGGACTCGAACCTGCAATCTTCTGATCCGAAGTCAGACGCCTTATCCATTAGGCCACGAGGCCACCATGTTCATGTCTAATAGGTCTCTGGACACATCAGCTGTCAGACTTTTAACATACGGGTGCGGACAACATTTTAACCTGTTAAAACTACGACCCCGGCAGGACTCGAACCTGCAATCTTCTGATCCGAAGTCAGACGCCTTATCCATTAGGCCACGAGGCCAACATTTTCATGTCTAATAGGTCTCTGGACACATCAGCTGTCAGACTTTTAACATACGGGTGCGGACAACATTTTAACCTGTTAAAACTACGACCCCGGCAGGACTCGAACCTGCAATCTTCTGATCCGAAGTCAGACGCCTTATCCGTTAGGCCACGAGGCCAACATGTTCATGTCTAATAGGTCTCTGGACACATCACCTGTCAGACTTTTAACATACGGGTGCGGACAACATTTTAACCTGTTAAAACTGCGACCCCGGCAGGACTCGAACCTGCAATCTTCTGATCCGAAGTCAGACACCTTATCCATTAGGCCACGAGGCCAAAATGTTCACGTTTAATAGGTCTCTGGACACATCAGCTGTCAGACTTTAACATACGGGTGCTGTCAACATTTTAACCTGTTAAAACCACGACCCTGGCAGGACTCGAACCTGCATTCTTCTGATCAGAAATCAGACACCTTATCCATTAAGCCAGCCAGTATGTACATGTGCAACATGTCTCTGTACAAAACATCTGCATTGCCAATTTCGGAACTATCAAGCGCTTCTGGAGTTGTATCATGAGACTTCTTTAACTGTGTTAATAAGTCAGAATGTATGAAATTAAGTTAGACTGCCCCCTCACTTTTAACATATGGGTGCTGTCACCATTTTGTTAAAACTGCGACCCTGGCAGGACTCAAACTGGCAACCTTCTGACTGAAGTCAGAGGCCAACATATTAAATGGAACGCATACTAACAGAATTCACTAATTCCAAGGACTGTGGAAGTGGTTTGGTTAGTGATATTTACGTTCCATACGGTCAAGTTAGCAATCTGATGTTGGCAACGTCTTCCACTAGCCTGGCTGGGCAGTACTGCAATGAAGAAGTAGTCAGGCTCCGTTCAACAGCCTTGAACATGAAGCGCTGTGGGATGCTGATCTTCTGGAGCACCAAGAGGGTCCTAGCAATGTGGAACATGCAGATGTGGCCTTGAAGCTTTTGCAGAACGTTTTTAACAATCTAGAACACACAAATGAAGGTACCTTGAAGAAAAGTTTTTTTCTCCTTAGTTTGGCCTTGCTTCAGATGACAATTATTGCCATTCTGGACAAGAAACTGAGAACACAGTGTGGTCCATTTAGTCTCTGAGCATGAGGCTGGAGACTCTGAACTTGCCGTTGCTGTTAATGCCTCTATCAATGAGATCCAGAGCTATGGCTTCTTTGTTACAATCTCTCAGGGGAAATTTAGAACGTTGATCTTGGGATGTTACTGTCTCTCAGGGAGCTTCAGAACTTGGTTGATGCTTCCTAGTAATTAAGCCAGAAACATTGCTATGCTGATGACATGCAACTCTTAGCTTAGTCTTCTTTTAATATTGCCTTTAGAGAAGGATTATTGCTTTTCTGGACAAGAAACACAGAACATAGTTTGGTTCGTTCAATCTCTGAGCACGAGGCCAGAGACTATAAACTTGTTGTTGCTATTATTGCCTTTTTCAAAGAGAGACCCAGAACGATGGCTGCTCTGTTATTGTCTCTCTCAAGGGGAGATATTATGCTAAATGTATAGAGTAACATTTTGCTGCCATGGTTATATGCATACATGCATTCATTCATATGTTAATAACTGTGATGATGTAAACAGATGTATTTAAGAATGATGATTTATGAATATGTCTCTAAACAAGTACAGAGTCAATAGGTGATGGTTTTGTGGGTGAAAGAATGTAAAGATTTGTCCCTTGTTTTAACCAACACTGCAGCATGGCAATGCTGTATCTTGAGGAATTAATAGCATCGCTAGCTTAGGGCTTGTGATGAGCGTAATGGGGGTTTGCTATGGATAATGCTATGGTTGATGACATGCAACTCCATTTCTCATTACAACAGGATGATCCCACGGTTTCCGCTCGCATCGCATCTCAGAATCAAATATGTTTTATCAGTTAACCAAACCACAACTTTTAGTAGAGTGGTGTCATAACTAAGAACATCCACAATCAATGCAACGATGTTGGGGCACTTTTATTTCAAGCTGGATCACATATCGCTTGAAACACTGGTCACGTAGTGGGGATGTGAGCCAGAGCCAAGTAACCTGTTAAAACTGTGATTCCCGCGGGACTTAAACCTTTAATCTTCAGATCTATTAGGCCACAAGGCCAACATGCCTTTGTCGGACAATACATAACAATACCATACATCTAGACTGGAACATGAAGCGCTGTGGAGGCTTCTAACGGCCTTACTGAAGGAGATGGGAAACACATACCTGTAGCAAGAAATTCGCTGGTGGTCTGAATGGGGCTTTACACTGTTTCCTAACTACACAACTATAAACTCACATTAGAGTAGATAACTTTATTGCATGTCACATGTAGTAAGGAATCCTCTTGCATTGGCTGCTCTCTTATTGGCAGCATGTTTTTTTTTTTGGTCTTTTTGAAATCTAGAATGCATACAACTTATTTTTATATATTTCACGTTTCTTAAATTATATACGTTATAAACATATAATTTTGTCACTGTTCACAACAGCAAGAGCTACATAGCTATTGCAAACAACCTTAACAATAATTGATGTCATCATGGCGATGCAATTTATTTATCATCCATTTAATGCTTCTCTTCAAAGTAGAAAATGAGCAGCTCAGCACTTTAGTGAACAATACAGTAAACTTACCAAGACACATTACAGAAGAGAAGATTAACTTACTACAAATTTATTTCACCTACTATAACCTAATAAACTTCTGATGTAGTCAATAACATGCTAAACACTTACATTAATGGTTTTGATCGGAGTGAAAATGCTGATAAGGACTTTTTCGGTTACAGGAAACCATTTGTCTGTAGGCAACAGGTTTGAAAGCAAAATACATTAATGTGAAATGTGTCCTATAACTGGATTAAATCAAACACCAGTTCACATAGCAGTTGCAATATTTATGCATGACAAAGATCTTTTGTAAGCTCTTCTGATTTGGTAGATTTATTGCCCCGTTAGGAAATTTATGGTCCCTGGTGGTAACCTGGATCCCAGGAAAGGAATCCTAAAAAGAAAAATGTCTAGTGTTTTCTGCATTTTTGTTGATATTTTATGACTGTTGTTTACTTATGCAAAACAAGTGAACCGCTAAAACAGTTTTGGCATTGAACCCTAATGGATAAGGCATCTGACTTCAGATCAGAAGATTGCAGGTTTGAGTCCTACTTGGGTTGCAGTTGCAGATAATTGGTTCTGGCTTACAGCACCCATTGCCCGATCAGCAATATGTATTTTTAAACACAAACAGGTTGGCCTATGCTGTTTTAAAAGGTCTTAGGCCTAGTCCACACAGACACGGGTATTTTTATAACCGTGACTTTTTTACGCGGATTGGCCGTTCGTCCACACAAAAACGCAGTATCAGGGCACTGAAACCGAACATTTTTGAAAACCCTGGTGTTTCAAATATGTTCAGTTCACTCCTGTTACACTGATCATAGAGATGTTAAAGCATGTGTTTCATTTACCAAAAAATTTCCGGTATGGTGTATGAGTTATGAAAACGTGTTGCAAAAGTATTTATGGTTTTATTGTGGTAAAAGTGTAGTAACCATGTTTTTGGTGTATTGATTACTATCAGCAAAACTATGGTTTTACTACACTAACCATGGTTTAACTATGGTTTTTGAAAACCATGGTTATTTTGTGGTTACCATGGTTTTACTACAGTAACCATGTTTTTTTGGTTTTAACTGTAGTAAAACCATGGTTAATTTTCTTTAGGGTAGAGCAAAGTAAGATGCACATGTTTAAGGTGCAGTAGAATGTAAAACTGTATTTACCTAGGCATAGATGAATAATAAGAGTTCTGCAAACACTATTGTTTTCTCCTTCTTATGTACAACCCCAAATCAGAAAAAGATGGGACACTGTAGAAATTGTGAGTAAAAAAGGAATGGAATAATTTACAAATCTCATAAACTTATATTTCATTCACAGTAGAATAGAGATAACATATCAAATGTTGAAAGTGAGATATTTTGAAATGTCATGCCAAATATTGGCTCATTTTGGATTTCATGAGAGCTACACATTCTAAAAAAAGTTGGGACAGGTAGCAATAAAAGGCCAGAAAATGTAAATGTACATATAAGGATCAGCTTAAGGACTAATTTGCAACTTATTAGGTCAATTGGCAACATGATTGGGTATAAAAAAGCCTGTCAGAGTGGCAGTGTCTGTCAGAAGTCAAGATGGACAGAGAATCACCAATTCCCCCAATGCTGCGGCGAAAAATAGTTTTCTGAGTTTCTCAGAGAAAAATTGCAAAGAGTTTGAAGATATCATCATCTACGGTGCAAAATATCATCCAAAGATTCAGAGAATCTGGAACAATCCTGTGCGTAAGGGTCAAGGCTGGAAAACCATACTTGATGCCCGTGATCTTCGGACCCTTGAAGCGCAGGCGTTTTCTCTGGGCCAAGGCTCATTTAGAATGGACTTTGGCAAAGTGGAAAACTGTTCTGTGGTCAGACGAATCAAAATTTGAAGGTCTTTTTGGAAAACTGGGACGCCATTTCATCCGGACTAAAGAGGACAATGACAACCCAAGTTGTTATTAGCGCTCATTTCAGAAACGTGCATCTCTGATGGTTTGGGGTTGCATGAGTGCGTGTGGCATGGGCAGCTTACACATCTGGAAAGGCACCATCAATGCTGAAGGGTTTATCCAAGTTTTAGAGCAACATATTCTCCCATTCAGACGTCGTCTCTTTCAGGGAAGACCTTGCATTTTCCAACATGACAATGCCAGACCATATATTGCATCAATTACAACGTCAAGACTGCATAGAAGAAGGATCCGGGTACTAAAATGGCCAGCCTGCAGTCCAGATCTGACACCCATAGAAAACATTTGGCACATCATAAAAAGAAAGATGTGACAAAGAAGACTTAAGACAGTTGAGCAACTAGAAGCCTGTTTTAGACAAGAATCGGACAACATTCCCATTCCTAAACATTGGTCCTCCTCCAGCTGTTCCTTTATATGTACATTTAAATTTTCCGGCCTCTTATTGCTACCTGTCCCAACTTTTTTTGGAATGTGTAGCTCTCATGAAATCCAAAATGAGCCAATATTTGGCATGACATTTCAAAATATCTCACTTTTAACATTTGATATGTTATTTATATTCTATTGTAAATACAATATAAGTTTATGAGATTAGTAAATTATTCCGTTCCTTTTTTACTCACAATTTCTACAGTGTCCCAACTTTATCTGATTTGGGGTTGTAAACCTCATGCATGCAAAGACCACTGGAAAACAGTCCAATCTGAGTTAGCGCTATAAGCTAGTTAACGCTATATGCTAGCGTGTAGGCAGAAGTTATAGACGTTATAGTCAATCAAAAAAAACCTCAAACTTACCACTCAGAAACATCCTATTAATAATCTCCAAACAATTGATTATTCCTCAAAATCTGCATATTCGCCTAACACAGTGATACAGATTTATCTGTTTGGACACACACAAAGCTACTGAACTGAACTGCTGAGAAACAGCCAATCAGAGCAGAGCTCAACGTTATTATTCATGACCCTTTCTTTATTAGACCATTTAATTCTGGGGACAAAGGTAAAGCCACATACCTTCCATATATGTATCATAATGTAATAATGTAACATATTATTTCAATGCATTAAAGGTCAAACATATAAAATGTCCTTGGCCTGCATAACAGCAATATGTTTGGTAGTTCACAGTACGCATGATAAAATCTACTCCTCTTTGACACTTAGTGACTGAGATTGATCTTTGTGTCTGCAACACTTTTTTTTAGTGCTTTCACACTTTTGAACTACAGTTTACTTTTATGCAGTAACCCACATAAGATACCTTATAATAGAATCACTATATCCACAGAAAGCTCTGCCTTAATGTTAGAGGAGCTCTGATGTGATCTTCATACTGCACATTACATTTATAAGGTATATAAAGTATCTGTGCATTCAGGGTTCAGTCAAATAAAAATGATTTGACTTGTGATGTCCTGTAAACAAAAGGATGTTTGATTATACAATCAAAATCCTCACTTCCTCTTATGATTGAATTGTTTCTTCACTGCAAAAACATTTGGCTGTCAAGATCACGACTTATTGACAGGAAGCTTGTCAATACAGGATTTAGTCGGCTGACGTATTTTCGCACTGGTGCAGCAGGATTGAATAATGTCACTGTAGGTGTCAAGGCTTGAAGACAGTTAGTGTCAGAGGAAGAGCCTGTTAGTGCTTTTTGATTCTACCTGTTGACTTAATACATCACTGAGATGAAACACACGTTGACTCATGCACACAGCAATGAATGAACTTAGCATTCATTTCTGTTACACAAAGACAGTTGAGTCCTTGATAAGGATTATAAACAAAACCTTTTAAGCGTGAACATCATGACTCATGATTTCTTGGATTATCTTCTATGTCTCACTGACTTTCTGAATGGTCTGATGCTAGGAATAAGTGAATTTCAAGCAAACGTATTTGATGAACGTATAATACGTGCCGAGAGCATTCGGTTAATATCATTATTTAATCTTTGACAGAAGTGGCATTTAGCAGCTTTTGCATCTGAGCTCCTTATATCTATAATGTGCAGACAAAGGCAACCTTCACTCTAAAACATAGTGCTACCCTGCTGAAAAATCCAGCATCAAACCAGCATGGACCAGCATGGGAATTATGCTGGTCTATGCTGGTTTAGCTGGTGGTCACAGCATACCAGCACCAAAACACAACATGCTGGTATGACCAGCATGGGATGCTGGTTTGATGCTGGTTTAGCTGGTGTTCACTAGCAAACCAGCACCAAAACACAACATATGCTGGTCTTGCTGGTATGCTGTTTTTTTCAGCAGGGAAATGGCACTAAAAGCTCGTAATCATAGGGGAACCATTTTAGTGTTATATAGCACCTATAAAGCACCTATAGCACCACTATAGCACAAGATATGGTTCTATATAGCACAATATGGTTCTACACAGGTGCTATATGCCACCTTAAATAGTTCTCCTATGATTACAAGCCAGTGAACCGCTTTTAGTGCTATTTGGCACTGTTTGTTTTTAGAGTGTACAGCATAAAACTTCATGATACTACCATGTTGTTATTTGCATCATCTCTCTTTTTCAGCCTTTTCTTAAGTGCAAGAGTCGAAAAGGTGACAGAAAATATCATTCACACATGGTCTCCAAGTTAACACAGAAGCTCTCACCCTCATCACCTCGCTCTCACATATCTCTCCTCTTCTTCTCAGTGCTGTTGATCAGCACCATCCTCACTCACCCGCACCCAGTGTCTTTCTGCCATTGTGTGACACACAATAACCGGGACAACCCTTTCATCATTTCCTCTTTACTGACAAAAGACCTCTGCACTAGATGCTCTTCTTTCCTCAATACGTGTCTCACACAACATAAAATACGTGGCGCTTAAAGAACCACCAATTAGTCGCACTCTTTGCACCATCTTTGTGGCAGCAACAGCATTGCTAATATTTGTTATTTTAAAATAGTCATGCATCATTAGGTGCTTAATAATGACGGGCAAAAGAAAGAACTAGAATTTTATTTCGTAATGTTGCTGTGATGTTCAGGGTAGTTGCCAGGGCATTGCTATTGGGTTCAGCGTGGTTCCCAGATTGTCGCTATAATGTTTAGGATGGTTGCCAGGGCATTCCTGTGGTATTCAGGGTGGTTGCAGTTCATTGCTATGGTGTACAGGTTGAATGCCAGGTCATTACTATGGTGTTCAGAGTGGTTGCCAGGTCATTGCTATGGTTTTCAGAGTAGTTGCCAGGTCATTGCTATGGTGTTCAGGGTGGTCTTAAGTAGAGCTGTTCCGATACCATTTTTCTCTTCCTGATACCGATTCCTGGGCTCAGGGTATCGTTCGATACAGAGTACCGATCTGATACCTGCGCTCTTTCATTTCTTAGCTTCTCTAACAATGGTTGCGTCACGCGTGTGGTAACTTCCTGGTTTTTGCATTCAGAGCAGCAAAGAAGAAATGAGTTTCGCTTTGCAGCTTTAGCATTAGCTATAACGGGCATAACTAGGTTTATTAAGAAACTTATTGCTATTTATTGCTATGGTGTTCATGGTAGTTGCAGGTCATTGCTATGGTGTTCAGGGTGGTTTATGTCATTGCTATGGTGTTCAGGGTAGTTTATGTCATTTCTATGGTGTTAAGGGTGGTTGCAGGTCATTGCAGTTGTGTTCAGGGTGGTTGCAGGTCATTGCATCACAGGTCGGAGCGGACCACAGATGTCGTAAGTCACGCCCCTTCTTAGTTTCCACCTCGAGGAGGTCCCAAGAACACCCCAATGACCAGACACACAGAGAGCTAAGTATAATTAAAACAAACTTTATTTAAATTACTTAAAATGTATGGGAAAGGGGAAAGGGGAGAGCTAAAATCCAATAGCTTGGAAGGCACAATCACGAGTCTCCGTGACTCAGTCGCAGGTAGGTCTCGGGTGGGTCCTCCCTCACTTCTTCTCCTGACCTTGCGACACTAACAGTTCATTCGCTGGCTTTTGTGTTTTCTGGCTGCAGGGTACCAAACCCGGGGCTCTCGCCTTTTTCCTGGGCGTAAGGAGGAACAGAGGGTGAGTATTTATGGGAGCAAATATCGATACCTGAGTGTTCCAATGG